>NC_089598.1:34317457-34617457 GCF_019320115.1 Miscanthus floridulus
GAAAGAGAGGGAAGAGAAAAAGAAAAGTCGGACCCATACATAAACAGTGTTTTCCTAAACGCTAAACGTAAACAGTCGGTCACCTACCGTGTTAGTCATTATTCGGGCAAAAATGTCCCATTAAACGGGCAAACGACCAAATAATAAACGGGGGTAAATGGGTGATTTAATGAAAACGGCGCACCACGTGTAGCATTTACACGGTGTTTTAAACGGGTTATTAAACAACCGTTTAGGCGAACAGTGTACGTAAGAGGGATTGGCGCTAGGATCCACGGCAGAGCTCGGCGCCAGCTGAGATGGCTGCATGTAAGGTCAGATAGTAGTGGGCAAGGAGCGGAGCTCGGCGTCAGCAGTATACGCTGACGCTGAGCTAAGGGTCCAGATTTTGAAATCTTACCACAAGGAGCATATTTGTGAAAAATTTTCAAAAAAAGACTAAAAAATAAAAAAATCGCCCTCCAAGGTCGCGAACTACAGAAACAGAGAGTGGGGGATCAACAGAGCAACCAACACAGTTACGGTCCTTGCACAGATCATTCTTAAAACCTTTATTTTGACTGTGCACCCGTACACTTCGTCTAACTTTGGCCACGCTTAGCTTTTGTTGGGGCACAGGTGGGACAGGAGCAAAAGCTGGTGGTGGCGTCATCACACCTCCTCCTCGTTTGAAAAGCAGTTGCAACAGGCTTGATCAGTGAGGGTATATTATTTGTCTGACTTATTAGCTAGAATCTAAATGAGGAAGAAATTAAGGGAAGAGAAAAGGAAAAAAAGCTTTACGATTGTGGCCCAAGCAGGAGACGTCAGGAGTTGTTGAGCCCATTCAAAAGTGCCAGCTTGAGCATCATCAAAGTAAAGAAGTCCACCCATTGCGTGGGGATGGAGACAGTAGGCAGGAACTGTCAACAGAGGACAAATATTTGGCCCAGCACCTAATTGCAGCAGCACATGGGCCTTTGGAAGAGCTGGGGACAACAACTGCATATGATCCACTAGAGGCACAAAGGTCTGAACAATCCTAGCTAAATGTTGCCCATGTCTACAGAAGCTGGAGCCTGTGGGGCCAGATCATCAAAAGTACCAGATCTTCAAGTGGCACTTCATCAAACTACATAATTCTGCAGATTCTGTAGGTTGGGACAAACACTTCTGGAGCAGCAGCAGGTGCTGGAGGAGGTGGTAGGATCTCTTCATCAGATGAATCAGTAAGATCATCCCATTGCTAGAACTTGAACTGGGTTCTAGGGGGCATCTTGCACCACATCAATTTCCTTGGCCTGGCTTGAACCACCTCTTCAACAGCTGGGAGCACCACATCATGCAGGTGGGCTTCTTCAAGAGGTATTTCAGGTGCCTGAGCAGCTACATTTTGGCACAAGGCAGGCTCAGGCTGCAAAGGTATGAGTGGAGGGGCCAATCCCCATTGACAGCTACTGCATCTTCATTCTGGGCTTGAACAGGTTGTGTGGCCAGGCATTCCAGCCCATGGCCTGGAGATGCTCCAAAATAAAAGGCGCCAGTGGATCAGCAGGTGGTGGGGGTGCTCCTTGACCAGGCTGACCAAACCATGGTAGAAGAACACATTGGGATCAAAGTCATCGTCCCTGGGGAAAATCCTCATCCTGAGCACTTGTTCAAGCTTCTAGTGAGCAAAACTTCACATTGCACTGTCCAGCTGTTGGATACAAAATCAGTTCCTTCTGTAAAGACAAAGAACCACGGTATATCATCTAAATCAGATACACGAACTTTGACAATAGCTCTAGCCATGTAATAGTGATCCTCCTCCCAAATCATAAGCTGACCAAAGGAAGAAACAACTTTTTCCAATAGATCTTGGTCCAGAGATCTAGATCCAGCCCAAAGCATCAGCCAAGCTTCATGTGTCATAATAGCCGCTCTGTGTTCCAGGGCTCTGTTATGCGCATAGAAGGAAATAGTGCCATTGCCGTACTGGTGGGAGCTGTCTGAATGAGGTTATCCCTGTCAAACAAATAGTTGAAACAAACAAACGCTTGACCATGTGGGCAGGGTTGCATTGTCCGATAACCGACACCTCTGTGATTGCGTAGAAAGTCATGAAGGATGTTGCGAATGTCCAGAAGTTGATCGGGCCTTGAGGCATCGGATTGAGGACAGCAATAGCAAGATCATGATTGCGCTCTGGAACATATCCAATCAAACTCGGCGCATGAGAGGCCTCACATTGATCATTTGGCGTTGTGCACCATGGGGCATGAACGGTGCAGGATCAATGAAACGGAAAGCCATGGAGCTCTGTGAAAGAGGAGGAGAAGGCATCACTGTAGCAGTTGGGTTTTTCTCCACCCATAAAATGTGGCGAATAGGGGGAGGTTGAATGCCAAGAACAAGATGAGCGTACTCACCAAAGCTCGAGAAAAACCTCGCTGGGTTCGGCGAAGGAGGTTGTTCGCCGGCGTCCTGCTCTATGAGAGCAAATATAAATAATAGTAGGCTGTGAGTCGACTAAATACTGAGGTGGAGGAGAGAGGAGAAGCGGGCTGTAAGCTTACAAGCCGGCTTGGACACAAGAACCAAGAAAGTATGTGAGAGAGACCAGTGGGCCATGTATTAACTGTAAAGAGCTAACTACTATATGATTAGACTGAGAAGAAGGCTACAAAAAAATCTTACAGCCAGCAAACCGGCTGTATTATAGCCCTTGCTCTGACGACGTCGTCGTCGTCATCAAACTCGGGGGCATAGTAATGCACCAGGGGCGAGGGCCAATCGATAGTGACTGGGGTTGGGGCCTTGGGGGTGACTGCCCAGTTTGGTGGGTGAAGTAATCAATAAGGGAGGCGAAGAGGCGGGGCGGTGGAGACGCAGCGGCCCCATCAGTCATAGACATGGATTGGCGATGACCCTAGGAAGGTGCGACATTACAGGACTGATGTTCCAGAATGGGTCACGGAGATCGAGGCGGAAAATTGCAATTGTCAAACGAGTGACCATAACGGAAACAAGTCCGACAACGTAACGGGTTCGGCCAATTGGGCCTCAAATGATCACGGGCCAGACATCTAGTACAGATAGAAGGCCCATTTGGGCAATCTTTTGGCCTGGCACCCAAAATGCCTTTTTGATTATTGACATAAAGACGATTAAAAGGAGGGACCGTTTGAGTAGTAACCGCATTGAACTTAATGCGATATTAAAAACTGAATTACGAGCAGAATTAACTGATTTTGAAATTTGAAAACGATCACCATGAGCAGGCCTCTGAACTGGAATGGAGTTAGCACCGGTGAGCGGTGGCGGACATACCGGAGGAGGCTGTTTCCGATCAGTGAGCGGTGGCGGGCGAACCGGAGGTGGCTGTTTCCGATCACCAACAGTGGTCCATTTTGCTTCCTCCTCAGCAACCCAATGATCGAATTCTGCTTGATATCTTGGGCCACCATCATGCCATAGGTTGAAGAAGAGCTTGAAGCTTGAATTCTCAAATGAATGAAAGCTTGTAGATGTGAAACCCAATCACCTGAGATGAAACAGAGAACCGAAAAACTCGATCGCCGAGAGTGCGGACTTTGAAATCACCGGCTGAACCACCGATGACTGATTGGAGGATGAAGGCCGCCGAGAGCTCATTCAACTTGTACTTGCAACGGCCAAACGAAAGAACCAGGAAGAATTCAGCTGATGAAAGAGATGGAGAAGGGCAAACTGGGAGACCAAACTTGCGGAGAATCTCTGCTTCAACGACTTTCCCCGGCCTGAAGTTGAGGCCATGGAGCTCCATGGCTACAGCAACTCAGAGGAGGCAGCCATGGCGTAGGACGAGGAGGGAGATCGCCGAGAACGTCATTTCTGGTTTCTAATGCTACCTGCCTACTCCATACACTACTATTAGTTTCCAGGTGAAACCAGTTTTCTTACAGGTCAATCATAACACTAACTAAAAGGTAAGGATTTCACCCACTGCCATATTGAACAAATCTAAATTTGCACCTACCAGGATTCCTCCCGCTGAGCCCTTTGCTTCTAAGTGAAACCAATTAAAAAGGGGTGTTATGAGTCAAAGATTTTAGAAGTCCACCAGAAAGATTATTTTTTCTTAGTCTCTATGATACCTACAAAATCTAAGTGGTGATCTCTGATTCTGCTCCTTAGCGCAGGGATTCTATCAATTTTTCCTAATCCTCTGATATTCCAAAACATACCTATCATTTTTATTTTACTTCTTCCTTTTTCTAGGCCCTACAGTGGACCAACCCCCTTCCTGCAGCAGCTTCCAATCTTCCCTCCCAAAAGATCAAGCAAATTAAGCAGCAGGCTGCTGCTACTCATATTATCGGGTAAACACAAGCAGATTAATTGAGTACGCAGTACTTAAAAAACATAAGGTAAGTTGTCTCCCAAATATTGTCATACTTCTTGCGAGGTCATGTCATGTACGACCACCATCTTCTCATATATATTAACAAGTGTTACTTTTTTTTTGAGGGATCCGGAGAGGCCGCAGCCCTTACAGAAATCTATATCTTTTGTAAAGATAAACTTCACTAGCAATTTATCTTGCCATACACTAGAACATTCCACTCTTTTATAAAGATAAACCTCATTGACAATTTATCTTGCCATGCAAAATGTCCACATCAGCATCTACTAGAACATCTCACTAGCACATTCAACTATCTCACCATGCAAAGTGTCCACGTCAATATCCACTAACACATCCAATTAACACATATCATTATGCCTTCATTCAAGCTATTCACATTAGCAAACCACATCATTTACTAAAATATATTTAGTTGTCTACGTCGAAATGCTAAAAATCATCCACTAACATATATTATGATATTTATTCAATCATATTAGTAAATATAAGTAGTATAATTTCACCCGCTCCGATTCCTGCAGCAACGCGCGAGACGTTCTTCTAGTTTTATTTAAAAATAAAGGACAAGTTCAAGACATATATTAATCTGAATATTAATGACCAAGGAAATATAGTAAGGATATGGAAATTAATTAAGCTCAAGGTACACTCTAAAAAGTAAGAAGTTACGAAAGTTGGATTTTCATACCGTTTGTTGATCATGTCACCTTCGCTGCATACGAAGCGTAGGACGGTTGGGATGGATTTGGATCACGCGCGTCAGCGCTGCCTCCACTTCTGCCCAAACCTGAGGTAGCAAATAGTCGAGACCAACATTGATTTGGAAGCCGAGGTTTTGGCCTTCTGTGGCGCACAAAATGATGAATCACTTGGAGACTTGGCATAAAGGGATGTGCTGCTGCTTGCTCTGCCTTTGAACTAGGGGTCTTCTCCGTTCCCATTGAAAAAAATATCAGAGGCACTAAAGGAATTGGCGGAAGCCGTGACCTTTGGCTCGGCCGGCCTGCATGTTTATAGTGGCGTGGAAGACCCCCACGCGTGGGCTTACAGGAGATTGGATGCAATCCGTAATTAGCCGGCAACTTATACTACAAGTAATCTATATAATATACAATACAGGAAATATCTCAGCTAACAATAGAAAGAAATATGCTAGCTACTATACAGATCGCATCATCAGATTTGTTACATACTTTCGATTTATTCTAACACCCATTACGAGGGGCCGAGCCACGATCGGAGACAGAGGGAGGGTACTGATCTACTTTTTTAAAGTGACCATCTCTTTACACATCCTAGAACATGTAGAAAAAAAGAAAGCAAATACGTATAATATGCTAATGCTGCCAATACATGATGGAGTTTTTGGAGGGGTCGTCTGTGCAACTCCTCGTCACAAACACAGGGCATGGGTCAATGCAACTCACCATCAGAAACAGAGGACATGGAGATGTTGTCTAGTCCATTCCATATTTCCATATTGTTGACACCTCAATTGAATCACACACCAGCAAGGACTAGCACATCCGTGGTCGCACACGACTTATGCCGGTTAAGCCGATTCGTCTCCCATTCTCACCTGAAACAACTTGTTCATTGAATTTAAAGCTGCTGAGACATCTCCACTTGGGCTTAAGCGCTAGGCTAGACATATTATGTAAGTTCGTATTTTTCTTGATTTGTTTTATAAAAATACACAAGACACTTGCACTTGCCTGGCTCATAGGACCGTAGAGGTGGCGTCAGCAATAGTTTTATATCAAATGCAAATAATAATGGATCCCATCCCCACAAGGGTTGGTGCTCCTCGGCCTCTGAGTTATTGCCCCTTTCTGTTGAATACGGAAATTAATAACTGAGAAAACATGGTTAAGATTTGGAAACATATGTAAAGTTGGATTTTCATACCGTTTGGTGGATCATAGTCATATAACTCAGAGGAAATGAAGTGTAGGACGGTTGGGATGGACTTGGACCGCACGCCTTAGTGCTGCCTCCAAGTCGCGTTGATATCCCCAGGTATCCCGAGGCAGTGGAAGGATACAAACTTCAATCTTGCGAAGCGAAGAGAGGTATTCCAAGCCCAGGTTGTCGCAATAACGATGGTCCTCCCGCATGGGCATGGTCCGCACACTGACTTGAAAACGACAGTGAAAATAGTTTGTTATGAAAGATTTGAATGATTGGTTTAAATAACAACATTTAGATGTGACTTATACGTTACTCCATCCATTCCAAATTATAAGTCTCTTTGACTTTTTCCTCGATCACGCAAAAGTTTTACACGTCTTTGTATTCAGCTAGAGTAAAAGTTTAATACAACACGCCTTAGCGGCGCCCTAGGGGGTCAAAAGAGTTATACATGGACGCTCAGACCCTACCTAGTGTACTGAAAGCTATACTGTTACACATTGGACACTGATCAACCAGAATTGCGGCGCCAACTAGGAGGGCTATGCCCGGGCTTCCGAGTGGTGGCGGCGATGCTTGCACGCATCCACGTCGCCGTCCGCTGGGAACAACTCACGTGGACGGCGACGACATCCCATTGGTTAGTCCTAGGCGCTTCAAGACAAGGTGCTCACCTTGCTTGGACGTCGGGATATGTGACATTTTCTGCGTCACTATCCGCTTGCTCCACTTGGGGAGCGCAGGCGCTTCAAGACAAGGTGCTCACCTTGCTTGGACGTCGGGATATGTGACATTTTCTGCGTCACTATCCGCTTGCTCCACTTGGGGAGCGCGGGTGGTACATGTCTGTCGTGGGATGTTGTCGGTGCGGGACCCACGGGATACCCCACAAGGAAGGGAGAAGATCTAGTCTAACTAGGATTCTTCCTCTGTAATCCTAGTAGTAGTATTATTCTGTAATCCTACTAGGAACCCTCATTGTAAACCGACTAGGATTTTGACCTCCTGACTATATAAAGGAGGGCAGGGTTCCTAGAGAGGGGACTTGACGACATGACACAATACTTTATAATCAATCCAACGTAAAGGCTAACGCCGACTGAACGTAGGGCTATTACTCGATCACGATCGAGGGTCCGAACCAGGATAAATCGACCGTCTCTTGCGTTGACCGTCGAGTTCCGCATACGCTGAAGCCCGAACATACTGCCTCGGGTACCTCCGTGGCAGGCTATCGGTGGTAAAACATCGACAGCTGGCGCGCCAGGTAGGGAGTTTCGGCGACTTTTCATCCGAGAGCTCGACGGACCTCGACAACATGATCTTCTCAATGGGATCAACCTTCATCTTCGGTTCATGGATCTACGAGGCAGATGACAATGGCAAGCTTTAAAGCCATCTCCTCGAAGATTCGGATCACCATGAAGACCATTCTATTTCGGCAACTACGACAGATCAACTTGCTGGAAGATTCGCGCAACTCGCGATGTCCGATTCAACTCTGATTTCACGACTTTGCGCATCCAACTCAAACTCGGGTTCCGCATCCGAAATGGAGTCTTACCCGAGTTCTTCCGAGAAACCGAGTTCTTTTTCGATGGGGCTTAAGAACGCGGCCTTGGCCTATCAAGAATACAACTCGGAGTACACTCAGAGTCTTTTCAGGAAGTTGGGTCCTTTTCCGTTCGGACTCCACAACATGGCAACGTCTTATCAAACACGACCCGAAGGATTCCTCGATCCGGTGCTTAGAATGCCACTGAAAGGAGCTCAGGAAGGTCTCGTACTAACTATAACATCTCAAGATTGCATTGTCCACTGGCCAGGTTCCGTTCCTGAGGATAGCGGCACCCAATTAGTCGGCAATACGACAACAACAATTCTACCCTACCAAGAAGGAGACTCGATCTGCGACCTTGAAGCCTCTACTAAAGTTATCAACTACTCCGACAGTGTGGAAACCGATGCTGGTAGCGGAACAATTCACGCACGAGAAGTACTCATGGTTCGCCGCCCTCGATCACCATTGGTCCCCCCAGAAGCTCCTGACGTCAGGTCATCGGATGAATCTGAGTCCAACATATCACCCTTTACCCAGGGGCACGATGGTGAGACCGAGGCGCAAAAGCAAGCCAGAGAAAGAAAGAACAAATTGAAACAAGGACGTCAGCGCCGTGCTAGGCAGCGCAAGGAAGCTTGGATTAGATATGAGTCAGAGCTAGCCGAGTACAATAGAAGAAAATTAGAACGAGAGGTCGAAGAAGGACGAGCGGCGAATACACCCTACGATAAGATCCGAGAAGCACTAGAAGAACTCAGGGCGACCTCACATCCCAGTGAAAAATAAGAACAGCTCCGGGACTTTCTCCGATCAACAGTCCTAAGGACGCACGATGGGAGGACCCACTCAAGACTGCCTGCTAGGTCAACATCTCATGAGCAGGAAGATCAAAAGCAAAGGAAGTCTGCTTTCGAGAGACTTGGACCAAGTGGAAGTCACAATAGAGAAAGTAGAAGGGACCATAGTTAAAACGACCGAGTCGAACGACCAAGAAAGGTCAAAAGCAAAGCACCTATTCAGACAGCCACGCAGAACTACTCTCACCAAGATAACAGTTGGCAAGAAGGGGGTGCTGAATCAGAATACACAGAGGCCATAACGCACGATAGATTCCCCTATTTTGCAAACAGACTTGCTTCAATACGGCTACCTCACAAGTTCAAGCCATCCAACCACTCTAAGTATGATGGCAAGACCGAACCAAAAAGCAAAATGGCTAAAAATACACCTGAGCATACCGGCCAAGAGCAAAAGAGCTGAAAAGATGCTTGAGCCCACCGATGAGGGTAGCTAACAAGCTAACACCCGAACCAAAAAAGTAAAATGGCTGAAAATACGCCTGAGCATACCGGCCGAGAGCAAAAGAGCTGAAAAGATGCTTGAGCCCGCCGATGAGGGTAGCTAATAAGCTAACACCCGAACTAAAAAGCAAAATGGCTAAAAATACGCCTGAGCATACCGGCCAAGAGTAAAAGAGCTAAAAAGATGCTTGAGCCCGCCGATGAGGGTAGCTAACAAGCTAACACCCGAACCAAAAAACCAAAATGGCTGAAAATACGCCTGAGCATACCGATCGAGAGCAAAAGAGCTGAAAAGATGCTTGAGCCCGCCGATGAGGGTAGCTAATAAGCTAACACCCGAACCAAAAAGCAAAATAGCTAAAAATACGCCTGAGCATACCGGCCGAGAGCAAAAGAGCTGAAAAGATGCTTGAGCCCGCCGATGAGTGTAGCTAATAAGCTAACACCCGAACCAAAAAGCAAAATGGCTGAAAATATGCCTGAGCATACCGACCGAGAGCAAAAGAGCTGAAAAGATGCTTGAGCCCACCGATGAGGGTAGCTAATAAGCTAACACCCGAACCAAAAAGCAAAATGGCTGAAAATATGCCTGAGCATACCGGCCGAGAGCAAAAGAGCTGAAAAGATGCTTGATCCTGCCGATGAGGGTAGCTAATAAGCTAACACCCAAACCAAAAAGCAAAATGACTGAAACTAAGCCTGAGCATAAATCAGAGCAATTTCAAGACAAGACCCTCCAGCTCCTTGTTCTAGAGGCTCAGGGGCTACACTTAGACCTAAAGAAACAAGACGAGAGACCTGAAGAAACAAGACGAGGCTTCCAGAGCTCAACCATGAAGTGCTCGGGGGCTTATCGATCCTAAGATGTTTTTGCGACCAGGGAAAGGACCAGATGCTGACCACATCTCGAGTTAAACAAAAAAGCTGAAAAGAAGAAGCTGAACATACTTGAGATCGCCGGTCCTAAGTCTTTTCAGTACTAACAAGAACACAAAGTTTGTCAAGACAACGATCTATACCGAGTTGTTTACACGGCGCAGACGAAAGCCAGACAAGCACTCGATAGATCAAGAAAGTCTGTCAACACAACGATCTACATATACCGAGTTGTTTACATGGCATAGACAAAGGCCAGACAGGCACTCGACAGATCAAGAAAATTTGTCAAGACAACGATCTACCCAAACCGAGTTGTTTACAAGATAAAGACATCCAGACAAAGAAGACATCAACAAAAAATAAAGAATCTTTATTCAATCTTCATTCAAAAAAGAAGTATAGTGTTCTACTACAGAAGCGGGAGTACAAAGGTCAATTACATCAAGCATTGTCATCAGGAGAAGAAATATCAATGTTAAGATTTTCAACAATCCTCCTGGCTAAATCTTCGACCTCAGGCTCCAACTTCTCAACAGCGTCCAGATATTCTTAGCTCTCGGCTTCATCAGCAACCTTGGACAATTGAAACTCCAGAAAAAGAACCCAGACCTGTGCAAGAACATTCCTGGTACACAGTTGGGCGCATCTCTTCACAAACTCCTAGAAACGGGTCGGCACTTGGGGAATAAACTGAGCCCAAGATTGACCATCATCCGCTGAAGTCCAGAGGAGACCGACTACTGATCGAAATGATTTCCACAAGGCATTCCAGTTCTTAGTAGCCATCGCCAACTTACCAGTCAAGTCTTCGATAGTTTTTTGGGCCTGCACAAGATCCTTATCAGCTCCATGCCTAATCAACTTAGCAAGCGCGAGTTCTTCTTCAGCTCGAGTAATTACCTCCTCAGCCCTATTGTGGTTAGTGCGAACAAGTGTCTTCATCTCCTCGATACCCTCTGAGAGCTTCTGCTTTTCAACTCGAAGAGCTAGACCAGGCAACAAAAAACAAGTCAGCAGAAAGGGAAATTTGAATACAAAAGGAAACGAAAAAGAACTCACAATACCAGTGCACTCTTTCTTCATGGCCTCCACATTTTTCAAGGCCTCCTGGGCAGTTGCATCCCTCTGCTTTTCTGCCTCAACCACCTGGGCATGGAGAGCCTTCTCCTCCTTCTGATGCGTCTGACGCTCGGTCTCCAACTTGGCCCGATAGAGGTCAAGTTCTGCCTTTAGGGTACTCACCTTAGAAGACAACTTTTTCTCGGTTTCAGACGAGAAAAAGAAGCCGGTATGATCATGAGAAAAAGACTGAGCAAAAAGAGAGAGAGAAAAACAAGACATAAGGACAGAAGAAAGACGAACATCCAAAGAAAGAACTTCAGAAAAACTTACCTAGAGCTTTTCCCCAAAAGAAGTCATAAAGGTCGCTAAGTTTCCCCAGGCAGCAGTCAGCTCTGACAACCGATGAGTAGCATCAAATTGATGCAACACATCATGATCCAAACGCGGAGCACCGGTACCAAGAGAGGCAGAAGGAGAAGCCGGCGCAGGCAAAGAAGGCAAAACCAAGGCCGTATCCTAGGAAGCCCCAGCTACCTCCTCAGATGGATCCACCCCCACGGCCACGATCACCCCCGGAGTTAGTAGATCCGAAGCAGCACGATCACCAGGGGCCCTGTCTCCCTCACAGCCACCTCACCGACCGTACTTTCCGAGTCCTTTGACTCAATACGCGGGGGTGCACCAGAGGACTGACAAGATGGCGGCTGAGGAGTAAGAGAAGGCGAGGGTCTACAAGATGATAAGAAAACTCAATGATAAGAATATGAGTCAGGAAAAAGAAAACAGAGGCGAAGAAGCATAACAAGGAATCACTCACTCAGCTATCCTCTTCTTCAGAAAACCAACAGAGGACCTAAGAGGGGGAACTATAGCGGCAAAAACATCACCGCCACCCTACGACAGGAGCGGCGCGGCCGGTACTGGAGCCCCAGAAGAACTCGAACCCGACGACCGCTTACTACAAGAGAACAAGACCAAAGTCAAAACAAAAAGAGGGGTTCAACAACAGGAAAACAAGAAAACAACTCACCGACGGGTAACAAGGGCGGCATCATCATCCTCTTCTTCCTCACTCTCGACCAAGGCCACCATAGCACCAGCTAAAAAGGAACAAAAGTACTTGGTCAAAGATAAAAACAAACAACAAAAGGACAGAGCGTATTAATATGCTCACCTAAGAGCATGCTAGCTACAATTGGAGTATCTAGACGAGTACTCGGCTGGCGAGACTTCTTGGCAGCAGATAAAGCAGAAGAAGAACTATTCGCTCACCCCCTCTTTCCGACAGTACGAGGACCTCGAGGAACTAGACGAGGAACATACTCTACATATACATCAAGGTTTGTGAAAGAAATGCCAGGAAATATCATGGTGGTTTGAAACTTACTGGTCAAGGATGCCCCAACAAGACTATCCCCAGCCTCCACATTTGCAGGGCAATCATCAAGGGGAATCGGATCAGCGAAGTTACGCCCCAATTCCTATAAAAGAGTAAAACAACAAGACAAGAAAGATTAAGCAAAAGTGGATACAACAAAAGACACACAAAAGTACCCGCATAAGAAAAGAACAACTCACAGCAGGGGGCGGGTTCTTAGCACTGTACTCAAGGACAGCAAGCGGGACGACGCTTACTCCTTTCAGCATCTTCTGAAGATGCTCGAGCACCTCCTCATCAGTCAACTCAAGGGCAGGGACCATACGAGAAGGGTCCTCCGCCCCAGAGTACTCAAAATCGTAATTTTCTCGCTCCTTCAGAGGTTGAACTCGGCGGCGAAGAAAACTAGAAATAATCCCGAAGCCGGTCAAGCCTTGCTGTTTCAGAGTACAAATCCTCTCAAGAAATGGCTTGATCGCCTGGACCTCAGCCGTCGTCACCGGGTTCTTTTCCCATCGGTCATTAACCAAGGGACCAGATCTAGAATGAACGAAAAGAGGAGCAATCAAATTGGCAGCATAAAACCAGTCGGCACGCCAATCCCTCATAGAATCAACCAGGTCATAGTCAAAGAATTTGCTTTTAAGACCCTGGCGAAACTGAATCCCGCAGCCATCAAGAACATTGGTGTCATCGCGGCAGGGTTGTGGCTTCAGATGAAAGAAGTAATGAAAGAGAGAAAGAGAAGGTGGAATTCCAAGGAAAGTTTCACAAAGATGAAAAAAGACAGAAAGATGAAGCACATCATTGGGAGCAAGATGGTTCAGACTAATCCCAAAATAGCTGAGAAATCGGTGAAGAAAAGCAAAGGCAGGAAGGCAGAGTCCAACACGGATAAAGGAGACAAAAAGAATTATCTCACCAGGACCTGGAGTAGGGACCCGATGCTCGCCTGGAGCTCTCCAATCAGCAATGTCCTTGCTCTGAATCAGACCATCTCTAACAAGCTCGTGAAGCTGATCTTCAGTCGTTGTCAGAGCCGGCCAAATCTTCTGAGCAGCCCTCATGGCCTTAAACTCTTGATTCTCAATCATGGAAAGTGATGCCTCCTCGTCTACAAAGGCTGCTTGGGACTTGCTCACTAATTTCTTCCTACCCATATACTAGCGGGAACAATAAACAACTAGGAGGCAATGATGATTCGGACAGCGGCACTCAGATGATGGCAACAATGGTGGCGGTGAAAGTTTGAAGACTAGGGTTTCAAGGGAAAATCAGAGCAGTAAAGAAAAAGAAGAGAAAAGGCCCTTAAATAGATTTTAGACCAGTAAAAATGTGGCCCACCAGGCCCATTTTAACATGGCAGGAGGACACAACGGTCCATTTACTAACATAGCTAAAATGACGGACGGCACAAATCCACACAACGGAACAGTTCAACGGGTAGATTTCAGACTTATCCATCTAGCACCATGGCGGAGTTATCATATTGCTACAAAAAGAACTCATCAACTATGAAGCAACGAAGGGTTACCTCACAAGGAACGCAACAACCCGGTCCTTATAGAAAGAACTTGGGAATCTCATAAACAACCAGGACATCAGCAGAATAAAGAATGATAACTCAGAAGACAAGATTCTTTCCATTATAAATGGTTTCAAAAAATAGAAGATTACACATCTTACAAGACCCAATGAACTCGGTACTACGACAAGCAAGGTAGCAAAGAGGAACCCGGACATAGCTAGGCTCTGGAACGACTATGTGTTCCAAATTGCTACTCTGTAGAACAAACTGTAACACCTCGGGTGTTAGCCTTGCATAACTTGACATGCATAACATGAGCATGGGCATCAAGCATTCATAAATCATCATTTACAATTGAAACATTTGATGGAAACATATGAAACATTGCTTGTTATCTCGTGTTTCTTGAAACATATGCAACGTTTGCTTGTTTTTGCATGTTTCTTTGTACATATGCAAATGATCATGAATGTAAACATGTACTTGGTAGAATTGAGTCACCAAAATATTTTGGCAATGCTTAGGTTCACAAATGGAACATGGATCATGAATGTCATTTTCCATGGTCAAATCTTTAAGGCATATTTCATGTGATTACTTTAAATAGATCTATGAGTGACTACTAAACAAAATGATTGAATGACCTTGCAAATGGCTTAAACATGTTTAGAAGAACATTATGAACAACTTTGGTGTACATGGCTAGGGCTAAATAGATCACTAAGTCATAGTTCTTGTTCAAGTCATCTTTTGAATGTAGCATGTTTGACTAAAGTTGAACTAGGTGTTAGAGACCTTGCATGGAGGAGTTCACTAAATCAAAGTTGTAGTGTTTGACATAAGGAACAACTTTTATTTTTGGGTCATGGATTGATTTAGCTTCTAACATGCTTGAATGGGTCCCACAAAAACCAGCAAAACCAAGCTTTCATCACTTAACGAATTTTTCTAAGTCCTTTTTACAATGGCAGTTGACAGGCTCAACTTTGGACTAATTTTTCTCCCTATCTGTTGCGAATTAGAAGAAGGTTTCTTAAGAGATATGGTAAATGGTACATAGGACTACAAATTTTGTTTAGGATGTTTGCACGAAGGAGCCACAGATTTGCTGTAATATCAACGTGAAAACCGGCTGTCAGGCGTCCATTGCAGTGTCTGAACGAACTGAACAAAACCGTTCAGTGGCCGACACCGGCAGGCTTCGCACGCCGCGTGGCGTGAAGCGTGGCCGCGCGTCGCCGGCGCTCTGCCCAGCGTGGCCAAGGTAGGCCGAAGCGCGCCTTCATCACGCCAGTGCCCGCCCGTACTCAGCCGCGCACCCCATCTGCTTCGCCACGGTTTTCTTCGTCGTCCTGAAGCACCACCATAGCCGTCGAGCACCTCCTCGCCTCCGCCGTCGCCTAGCGTGCGCTGCACCGCATCACCACCATCTCTGTCTCGCTAGTCGTTGCGCCTCATCCACCTCTACCACCACGACGTGTTGATTGCTTCTATTGCGCCTTGGTGAGGGCGTATTTCCTTTTTCCCCTTTCGCCGAAACCTCGGCCGCCATGGCCGCCTCCACGGCAAGCTCGCCACTGTTCGGCTCGCGCGCGCTTCCCTTTTGATTTTGAGCGTTAGCAGTTGGTTAGGATGTGTATTAGCCAGTGCTATGATGTCACCTCCATTGGTGGTCCCACCGGCGTAGAACGTGACAACCCGCGCCACCGCGTTCTAACCTCCGCGCCACCGCGCCGTGGCCAGGCATCGTCGGAGCCTTACGTGGAACTTTTGTTGTTGAAATAGAGTCACTAGGTCACCGTTGTACCGTTTGCGCGCCTCGCCTAGCTTTCCCGTGGCCGGAGATGGCCGGCACAGCGTTGAGCAGCGCCGTCGTGCCGCCATCACCGACGACGAGCATGCTCCACCCACCCTCACCCGTCACCACCTAGGTCGTTCGACGCGCGCTGCACAGTAGAATGTGTCGTGATCACGTCACCGCCGGCAACCTCGCCATCGACGAGCTTTTGCTGTGCCAGCAGCGTACAGCGCCGCCGCTCTGCTTCTGAGTCGATGACGCGTGGGGTCCTCTGTCAGCGGGTCCCACCGGTCAGCGACAGCAGTATTGAAGGATAGCTCATTTGATTCTAGTTTTTGACTTCTTTTGTGATTTTTGTATCTTCAGTTTGATAGCTCCAAAAATTGTGAAATAAATTTGTAAGTGTTCCTTAGGAAGTGTAGTATTTAGGAAAAATATGTTTTTAACATTTACAGTAGAAATTTTTGGAGATTTAAATAGGGATTTGAAGTGTGCTTTTGAATGCATTCAAATTTGTTTATTTTATATCTAGAGTTTTTGTGCTCCAAAAATTATGAACTTTTTGTGGTAAGCTATTCTTGTCATATATGAGCTCTGGAAAAAATTTGAGGACCAGTGCATGGGTAGATTTATAGTTATAGATTTTTCTTTTATAGATAGTCAATCCTTGCATGAATTTTTATAAATTATTTATGAGTCCAAAATTCATGAAATTTGTTGGAGGTAATCCTAGTACCATATGGATGCTAAGAAAAATAGGAAATCTGTTGCTTGACACTTTTCAATAGGGTTTTCCATTTATGCTATTTCAAGCCTTGCTGCCTTATCATTGTTGTATAGAATGTTCTACTTAGTAAAATGACATGAAATTTTTATAGTAGTCCTTTGATAGCATTAGTAAGGCACTGTAAATTTTTGAGAATTTATTAAGTATATCTGATATATGTTTATTATTTAACCTAGATATCTAAATAAAATAATAAAGGCAATTAAATACATAGTTTGGGCTTCACCATTGTATTATCTTAAATATATTTGGTATGCTTAAACTGTTGGTAGATTCTATGTTGTCAAATTTTGAATGATTACATGAAGTAGAAGTATTATTACTTTATATTGCATATTAAATAGTTTCCGGGCTGATTCTAGAGTTTGAGGAGTTGCATGTTGAAACTGATGTGACTGTAAAAATGGTTAATAACAAAGTTGTAGAGAATTTGATAAGCTTTCCAGAAAGTCCAAGATCACTGGATTTGGATTTGTAGAACTCCAGTTATGAGTGAAACAAGTAGCTACTATTTGTGGCATAGTCGATGCATTGTAGAAGTAGTTAAGTGATAACCGAGAAGAGATATGCACCTACTCAATAAACATGATGCACTTGTTAACATTTATGCATTCGTAATACTTATGCCATACTCATGCATCTAGGATCGGAGGAAGAGATCACGTTGCTGGAATTCGAAGAAGCAGAGGAAGGGAATCAGCAGGAGGATCCGCAAGCCGTAGCTCCCGAAGGCGTGGAGCAGAACCCTGAAGAGCTTCCAGAGTGTCCTGACCACCGCCCTACTTCCTTTCTGCGAGGCAAGCCCTGGAGCATTATAAGTCTCCCCAGTAATTTACAAATGTTACTTAAGTGCTTATGATTGCTGCATTAGGTTATAAGAGTTGAATGAAACCACTTGATGCATGTACATTCCTTGTCCAAATATTACACCTTTAACCGGTATAGGTCCAGGACCGAATATATATGCTTAGCCATGCCTAGACCGGTAGAAGTCGGGTGATGTCCTGTCGCCTGCGAGATATAGGTGGATACCGGAGCACGGTTGGCTATATTTGCTATCGTGGAACAAGAACCATGGGGTAAAAGTAAATCGAGACTGGACGGGAAGTCGATAGAGAAGCGACAAGACATGGAGGTCTTGGGTGTGGATTTATCCCCGTCTGTGTCGATTAAGGACCGTACCATTGTTGGTGCTTCTGACAAGATTGGACGCATGCCTCTCACTTAGCTGGCCAGATAACTCGTTCCGACCGCGAAGCCGAGTAATTCAACTCAGGCCGCGAATCGTTCTATTGTGCGCTCCTTCCGGGGAACGATCAGACTGAGCCCAAGGGCAGGCTTGGCCTGAGCATCCTGACATCTGGTGTTCCAGATTGTGCAGCGCAGTACGGACCCGCGAAATGTGTACCGGAGTTGTACCAAAGGTGACCTAAGGCTATTGTGGCTGGTAGACCTGGGTTTGTGTTAGGAATAAATTCCCAGCTGGTTGAAATCGATTCGAATCGCCGTCTCTCCCGGATAGTGAGAAACTTGGCTAGTCCCAACATCGTAGTCACTGTGTTATGAAACATGATGGTTCGGATGAAAATGGAATTACAATACCTGCTATGGTTACTATTGTATGCTTCTAAATGATATACCACATGTTTGGCACATGATAGTTGCTAATCTAGAAATGGATAGTTATAATTAACTTGATAAAGGAATCATAATTGTACAACGGGTAAGTTGCCTTTTTTGCAAAATGTTGTCAAGTTACGTCCACTTATACAGCCTTGCATAATCCTTGGAGTCATTTTATTTCTGGTTCATGACGGGTAAGTCTAGCTGAGTACCTCCTCGTACTCAGGGTTTATTTTCCCATTGTTGCAGATGGCACTGTGTATCATGGTTATTGCAAGAGTTGCTTCTATCCCGCTGTGGATGAGGAGTAAGCCTTGGGCAGGCTTCTTTAAATAACTCCTATCTTTGCTTTTGTGGACCGTGATCTGGCTTGGCACTGTATCAAACTATGTTGTAAACTTTATCTTCGAACTTATTTGCTTCCGCTTTATTTATCAAACTCGGTTTGTAATAACTTTTATTCGTACTCTGATGATGAAAATTATCTGTGAACTTTATGTAATATGTGGCATGTATGTTGAATCCTGTACGATCTTGGTTGTTGTAAATCGTTTATCGAGACCCGTCGTGGTACTCAACGGACTACCGGGGTTATATGGGTTCAAGTATGACAGTGCAACCACTTGCGGATTGCCATTGTACTTGTATTCTTATAAATTGGTCGATTCTGCGACAGCTGGCATCAGAGCAAGATTCAACGTTAATTGTCACAAGTGTATTTAAAACAAAAGTTTTTGTTTTCCAAAAACCCTTCTCTAGCAACTATTAGTTATATAATAGGTATTTGAAATCTAAAGTGTGCCAATGATCACTTTCCTTATGCCCAAATTAAGGACTATTAGGTGGCTATTTAAGTACTAACATGGGGGTTTTTACTTCGTCGTCCATACGGCGTGCTATTGTATGGATGCCATTCACTTGAGTGGTAATGTATGGATCAAATGCCTCTACGTCAAGGTAAGATGAGTGTATGACCGCAAGATGTGAGCGTGCGGTCGGGAAGAGTTAGCTTTGGTACGGCTGTGTAGGCATGCTTGCATGTGTATATGGTACGTATTTAATTGTGGGTTTAAATTTTTGTCGGGTAGATTGATACGGAAGTATATGTATGGGTATACATATATGGAAGTATTTACAATTACATTCTGCATATTCATTATGGGTTTAGGGCTAAAATGAAATTTTATGCAGGTACACTAACAACGAAACGTGTAGCTCGACTAGTTACGATATTTATGAGAGAACGTATGTATGCCACTGTGTCTACCGTTAGAAACAAAATTTTCCTAAGTTTGTGAGGACGTACGGCACGAGCATGCATCATGTTAAATTACCATTCACATAATTACATTGTTCCTCCCCTTATAAGATTCTTACTCGGTTAAGTAACTCTTATCCATTATGGCATTATCTCACCAAGGGGTACATGTTATTGGTGCAGATGGCACGCACCAAGCAGACTGCTTGCAAGTCCACCGGAGGCAGAGCTCCTAGCCGTTAGCTTGCTCCACATACCCGTCAACGTCACACGTTCCTTGGAGAGTTTGGGATGCCTACACTCTTGTGGAGAGTGCTCAGCCATGTAGGCTATCCTGATGGAATGGAACCCCGCTACTTCTGGGTGAATGAGCGGTTGGGAGAAGGTCTCTTAGTTACTGTGGAGGCCGTTGTTCATCCCCAAGGTGACGATTCTGAGTGGATAGGCTGGTGTTATGAGTCAACTGGCAGGACTACTGAAGAAGCAGCTGGCAGGGCAGCCTTTGGGATCCTGAGAGATTTAATGGATCGTATTCCTCAGGAGCTGGTAGCTGCTTTGGTTGGAGTCTTTCCGAGGGGTAACCCCTCCACTGACTCATGGTAACAGGCAAGAGGTAGATCTTTGGAGATTGGTGCATCAGAAGGGCAGAACAGTGATAACCCTGCCATGAGCACCATGTTCGCAATGATGAGAGTGTTAGATGGAGTTGAAGGTAGCCTCAGACGTGTGTCTGGTGCTCTTGGTCATGCCCGCGAGGACCGACGTCAGCTTCAGAGGGAGCACGACGCCGAGATTGAGAGGCTCACTGAAGAGATGACTCGGTTAACTCACCAGCGAAATGCAGCCTGGACCAGGGAAGATGTCCTGAGAGCTCGACAGTTTGAGCTAGGACAGCAGCTGGCCAATGTGGAAGAATACAATAATAATCTGCATGAAGAGGTTCATCTACTGAACAATCAGCTCCACCCTTATGTCCCACCTGGAGCCGCAGAAATGGATCTAGAAGGGTACGAAGAAGAAGAAGAAGTGGAGTCTGAAGAAGAAGTAGAACCTGAGGACAGAGATGATTCTGCGTCTAACCTCGATAGTGATCATGATGAGGATTAGATTGCTTAGCACTTAGTGGAAGGACTAATGTATCACCTTTATTCATGTAATGGACCTGTAGTTCGAATTTGGTAATGGTAATCCGACTATCATGAAATGTTGTTAATCGTACGACTATCGCACTTTTGGTTGAACATCAAAGTTATTCCAGTCCTTTGTTAGTGATCACGATTTAAATTTGCATGCGTTATGAGCGTGATAAGTGGTCAAATTGGGGATGTCATGTTGCGAGGATGAATTATTATGCCTCTATTTTTATTGTGATTTTGAGAATTTTCTCCAGTAATTTCAGTTTGGCATGAGTACATAATTCCTCTGCAATCTCTTGACCTCAACCAATAATCGCTTATTGTTGCAACTTCGCAGATGACGCGCACCCGTGCAGGAGCTAGTAGCAGCCAGGATGGCAACCATGATGACTTGCCACCCCCACCGCCGCCGTCTGCTCAGGAATTCTTTACCCAGTTCCTGGGTAGCCAGAGGACAATGGAAGAAGCTTTGCGCCTTATCGCGCAAAACACTGCACGTGGCCACCCACATCAACCAGGGGTCGAGCCAAATCAGCACAGTACATTCAAGGAGTTTCTGGACATGAAGCCTTCGATCTTCAAGGTGGCTGAGGACCACTGCAGGCCGATGAGTGGCTGAATACCATTGAGCAGAAATTCCGTCTGTTGAGGGTCACGGAGCATCTGAAAGCAGAGTATGCTTCTCATCAATTGCAAGGACCAGCAGGGATCTGGTGGACACACTTCCTGTCGTCTCTGCCTGCTAATGCGCGAGTGACCTGGGAATAGTTTAAGCTAGCTTTTAGGGGACACCATATTCCCCTGGGCCTGATGCGCATGAAAGCAGCCAAATTTATGAGGCTCACTCAGGGAACAAAGTCACTCACAGAATATATGCACGCATTCAACAACTTGTCAAGATATGCTCCTAGTTTCATGGATACCGAGGAGAAAAAGATAGAGAGTTTCAAGCGAGGTTTGGGTACCAAACTGATGAAGACTATGGCAAATTCTCGATGTACCACGTACAATGAGTTTATTAGTGATGCCTTGACCCAAGAAAACCACAACAACATGCATGCAGTTGCTAAAGGTTGCAAGAGGGCATATGAGGCCGGTGCATTCGGATATTCCCAGTCAAAAGCGCCTATCACAGCTAGGCCACAATTCCGTCCACCTGCACCCAAGTTTAGGCCTCCACCACCGAAAGCTCAGAATAATAGGCCACAGAAACCATTCCGTAAGGCGTTCACTATTGCCTTACCAAAAGGAAATGGCAATCAGGACAGCTCCACCGGATTCAGAAGTAATCAACCATGTTTCAACTGCAACCAACTGGGTCATTGGTCCAAGGAATGCCCCCACCCCAAGAGGAATAGCAACCAGAATCAGAACAATCAGAGACAGGTGAATGCCAGGGCACGTCAGGGACAAGTGCATTATACCGCTGTGGAGGAAGTGCCCGCCGGAGAAGTTGTCATGGCTGGTATGTTTCTTGTCAACAAGCATCCCGCTGTTGTTTTATTTGATTCAGGAGCTTCTCATTCATTTATGAGTCAAGCATTTGCATCTAGACATGATCAAGAAATAATAGAAGTAAGCAAAGGGGGTTTTAACATAAGTTCAGCAGGGGGAACTGTTACTACCAAAAAGATAGTAAAAAATGTACTCATCTCGATACAAGGGAGGGAGTACACAACAGATTTGATAATATTGCCGGGGTTGTCAATAAGTGTAATCTTAGGCATGAATTGGATGAAGTATCATGGTGCTCTTATTGACACTAGCACCCGCACTATTATGTTGAGAGAACCCACGGGAGGGAATGCTTTTCTAGTCCCACTCTCCCATGATTTCAAACCCCAACATTTAGCCTGTGCTATCCAAACCACCACAATATGTGATATCCCCATGGTTTGTGAGTTTCCGGATGTATTTCCAGAGGAATTACCAGGTCTACCACCGGATAGGGACGTGGAATTTAAGATCGAATTAGTGCTAGGTACCGCCCCCATATCCAAAAGGCCCTATAGAATGCCACCCAATGAGTTAGCAGAACTTAAGGTTCAATTGCAGGATCTATTGGACAAAGGTCTTATCTAACCCAGCTCATCTCCGTGGGGATGTCCAGCCTTGTTTGTGAAAAAGAAGGATAAGTCACTGAGAATGTGTGTAGATTACAGACCACTCAATGCGGTGACCATCAAGAACAAATATTCGTTGCCCTGCATAGACATCTTGTTCGATCAGCTAGCGAAGGCAAAGGTATTCTCCAAAATTGACTTGAGATCAGGTTACCATCAGATAAAGATCAGACCGGAGGATATACCTAAAACTGCTTTCTCTACTAGGTATGGCTTATACGAGTATTTGGTTATGTCTTTCGGACTAACAAATGCTCCAGCCTATTTCATGTACCTGATGAACTCGGTATTCATGCCCGAACTTGATAAGTTCGTGGTCGTGTTTATCGACGACATATTGATTTATTCAGAAAATGAGTCAGATCATGAGGAGCATCTGAGGATTGTCCTATCTAGACTGAGGGAGCATAAGCTATATGCCAAGTTTAGCAAATGTGAATTTTGGATGAGCAAAGTACCTTTCTTAGGTCACATTTTATCAAGAGATGGAATCTCAATAGACCCATCAAAAGTACAAGAGGTCATGGATTGGAAAGCCCCAACTTCGGTTCATGAAGTTCGGAGTTTTCTAGGGTTAGCAGGATACTATCGCCGGTTTATTCCAGATTTCTCAAAGATAGCTAAGCCTATGACCAGACTACTTCAGAAAGAAGAGAAGTACAAATGGACACAAGAATGTGAAACAGCTTTTCACACCCTCAGAACTTTGTTGACTACAGCACCTGTGCTAGCACAACCAGACATTGAAAAGCCGTTCGATGTATTTTGTGATGCATCAGGAATAGGTTTAGGATGTGTGCTTATGCAAGAAGGGAGAGTAATTGCATATGCTTCTCGGCAATTGAGAAAACATGAAGTCAACTACCCTACACATGATTTGGAACTTGCAGCCGTTGTTCATGCATTGAAGATATGGAGACATTATTTGTTGGGCAATGTATGTCATATCTATACTGACCACAAAAGTCTCAAGTATATCTTTACCCAGCCAGAACTGAACATGAGACAACGAAGATGGTTAGAATTGATTAAGGACTATAATTTAGAAGTGCATTACCATCCGGGTAAAGCAAATGTAGTCACCGATGCACTTAGTCGGAAGTCCCATTGCAACATTGTGGAAGCATTATTGGAAGATGGATTCAACTTGTTACATCCTGCTGTACTGCACAATATCACAATCAGTTGTTCGCTTGAGGGAAAAATCATAGAGCTACAGCAGACAGATGTGGGAATAAGTCACATCAAGAGAAAAATGCAAGAGCAAGAAACCAAACATTTTAGATTGGATGAAAGAGGTGTATTATGGTTTGAGGACCGACTAGTGGTACCAAAAGACCGTGAGCTAAGGAATCAAATTTTAGAAGAAGCTCACTCATCCAAATTGTCTATCTATCCGGGTAGTAGTAAAATGTATCAAGATTTAAGAACCCGTTTTTGGTGGACTAAGATGAAGAAAGAGATCACAGCCTATGTTGCTAGGTGTGATAACCGCAGTAGAGTGAAAGCCGTCCATATGAAAACTGCTGGATTACTTCAGCCATTGCCTATTCCAGGATGGAAATGGGAGGAAATCAGCATGGATTTTATCACAGGCCTTCCAACGACACCACAAGGTCATGATTCAATATGGGTCATTGTTGATCGTCTCACCAAGTCAGCACACTTTATACCCGTGAACACACGGTATATAGTTGGGAAATACGGTGAGATATATGTTTCCCAGATCGTGAGACTGCATGGAGTACCCAGGACTATAATCTTAGATCGAGGACCATAGTTCATAGCTCGTTTCTGGGAGCACTTACACTAGGCTTTGGGAACCAAGCTAATCAGAAGTTTAGCTTATCATCCGCAAACTTCAGGATAGACAGAGCGAGTGAACCAAATCCTAGAAGATTTACTTAGAGCTTGTGTTATATCTTCAAAAGGTTTGTGGGAAAAATGGTTACCTTTAGCTGAATTCTCCTATAACAACAATTATCAAGCGAGTATCAAAATGGCTCCATTTGAAGCCTTGTATGGCAGAAAGTGCAGAACTCCATTGAATTGGATTGAGCCCGGTGAAAGGAGGTACTTTGGTATTGATTTTGTCAATGAAGCCGAAGAGCAAGTACGTATCATCCAACAACATATGAAGGCAGCTCAATCAAGACAGAAGAGTTATGCAGACAGAAGAAGAAGACCACTAACTTTTGAAGTGGGTGACTATGTATACTTGAGGGTATCACCCATGAAAGGTGTGAAAAGATTTGGGATGAAAAAGAAGCTTTCACCAAGATATGTAGGGCCATACAAAATTTTGGAACGAAAAGGAAATGTTGCGTATAAGTTACAACTTCCACCAGAGATGAGTGCAATCTTTGATGTGTTCCATGTTTCTCAGTTAAAGAAATGTCTTCGAGTACCGGAAGAAGCTATTGCACCCACCAACGTGCAACTCCAATCGGATTTGACCTATGAAGAAAAGCCAATTCGAGTATTAGAGGAGATGGAGAGAGTAACACGGAGTAAGATTATTAAGTTCTATAAGGTGGTGTGGAACAATCATAGTGAACAAGATGCTATGTGGGAAAGAGAAGATTATCTATGAGAAGTTTATCCCGCCTTTTTCCAAGAATGGTAGGTCTTGCAAATCTCGGGATGAGATTTTTATAAGGGGGAGGGGCTGTAACACCTCGGGTGTTAGCCTTGCATAACTTGACTTGCATAACATGAGCATGATCATCACTCATTCATAAACAAGCATTACACTTGAAACATTGAATTGAAACATATGCAACGTTGCTTGTTATTGCATGTTTCTTTGAACCTATGTAAATGATCATGAATGTAAACATGTACTTGGTAGATTGAGTCACCAAAATATTTTGGCAATGCTTAGGTTCACAAATGGAACATGGATCATGAATGTCATTTTCCATGGTCAAGTCTTTAAGGCATATTTCATGTGATTACTTTAAATAGATCTATGAGTGACTACTAAATAAAATGATTGAATGACCTTGCAAATTGCTTAAACATGCTTAGGATATCATCATGAACAACTTTGGTATTTAGGGCTAGGGCTAATTTGGTCTTTAAGCCATGCTTTGATAGGTATCATCATTTAAAAGTGACATGTTTGACCAAAGTTGAACTAGGTGCTAGAGACCTTGCATGGAGGACTTCACTGAATCAAAGTTGTAGTGTTTGACATAAGGAACAACTTTTATTTTTGGGTCATGGACTGATTTAGCTTCTAACATGCTTGAATGGGTCCCACAAAAACCAGCAAAACCAAGCTTTCATTACTTAACGAATTTTTCTAAGTCCTTTTTACAATGGCAGTTGACAGGCTCAACTTTGGACTGATTTTTCTCCCTATCTATTGCGAATTAGAAGAAGGTTTCTTAAGAGATATTGTAAATGGTACATAGGTCTACAAATTTTGTTTAGGATGTTTGCACGAAGGAGCCACGGATTTGCTGTAATATCAACGTGAAAACCGGCTGTTAGGCGTCCATTGCAGTGTCTGAACGAACTGAACGAAACCGTTCAGTGGCCGACACCGGCAGGCTTCGCACGCTGCGTGGCGCGGAGCGTGGCCGCGCATCGCCGGCGCTCTGCCCAGCGCGGCCAAGGCAGGCCGAAGCGCGCCTTCATCACGCCAGCGCCCGCCCGCACTCAGCCACACACCCCATTTGCTTCGCCACGGTTTTCTTCGTCGTCCCGAAGCACCACCATAGCCGTCGAGCACCTCCTCGCCTCCGCCGTCGCCTAGCGTGCGCTGCACCGCATCACCACCATCTCCGTCTCGCTAGTCATTGCGCCTCATCCACCTCTACCACCATGACGTGTTGATTGCTTCTATTGCGCCTTGGTGAGGGCGTATTTCCTTTTTCCCCTCTCGTCGGAACCTCGGCCGCCATGGCCGCCTCCACGGCAAGCTCGCCACTGTTCGGCTCGCGCGCGCTTCCCTTTCGATTTTGAGCGTTAGCATTTGGTTAGGATGTGTATTAGCCGGTGCTATGATGTCACCTCCATTGGTGGTCCCGCCGGCGTGGAACGTGACAACCCGCGCCGCCGCGTTCTAACCTCCGCGCCACCGCGCCGTGGCCATGCGTCGTCGGAGCCTTACGTGGAACTTTTGTTGTTGAAATAGAGTCACTAGGTCACCGTTGTACCGTTGCGCGCCTCGCCTAGCTTTCCCATGGCCGGAGATGGCCGGCACAGCATTGAGCAGCGCCGCCGTGCCGCCATCACCGACGACGAGCATGCTCCACCCACCCTCACCCGTCACCACCTAGGTCGTTCGACGCGCGCTGCACAGTAGAATGTGTCGTGATGACATCACCACCGGCAACCTCGCCGTCGATGAGCTTTTGCTGCGCCAGCAGCGTACAGTGCCGCCGCTCTGCTTCTGAGTCGATGACGCGTGGGGTCCTCTGTCAGCGGGTCCCACCGGTCAGCGATAGCAGTATTGAAGGATAGCTCATTTGATTCTAGTTTTTGACTTCTTCTGTGATTTTTGTATCTTCAGTTTGATAGCTCCAAAAATTGTGAAATAAATTTGTGGGTGTTCCTTAGGAAGTGTAGTATTTAGGAAAAATATGTTTTTAACATTTACAGTAGAAATTTTTGGAGATTTAAATAGGGATTTGAAGTGTGCTTTTGAATGCATTCAAATTTGTTTATTTTATATCTAGAGTTCCTGTACTCCAAAAATTATGAAATTTTTGTGGTAAGCTATTCTTGTCATATATGAGCTCTGGTAAAAATTTGAGGACCAGTGCGTGGGTATATTTATAGTTATAGATTTTTCTTTTATGACTAGTTAATCCTTGCATGAATTTTCATAAATTAATTATGAGTCCAAAATTTATGAAATTTGTTGGAAGTAATCCTAGTACCATATGGATGCTAAGAAAAATAGGAAATCTGTTGCTTGACACTTTTCAATAGGATTTTCCATTTATGCTATTTCAAGCCTTACTGCCTTATCATTTTTGTATAGAATGTTCTACTTAGTAAAATGACATGAAATTTTTATAGTAGTCCTTTGATAGCATTAGTAAGGCACTGTAAATTTTTGAGGATTTATGAAGTACATCTGATATATGTTTATTATTTAACCTAGATATCAAAATAAAATAATAAAGGCAATTAAATAAATAGTTTGGGCTTCACCATTATATTATCTTAAATGTATTTGGTATGCTTAAACTGTTGGTAGATTCTATGTTGTCAAATTTTGAATGATTACATGAAGTTGAAATATCGTTACTTTATATTGCATGTTGAATAGTTTCTAGACAGATTCTAGAGTTTGATTAGTTGCATGTGGAAAATGAGGTGTACTATAAAAATGGTTAATAACAAAGTTGTAGAGAGTTTGATAAGCTTTCCAGAAAGTCCTAGATCACTGTTTTTGGATTTGTAGAACTCCAGTTATGAGTGAAACAAGTAGCTACTGTTTGTGGCATAGTCGATGCATTGTAGAAGTAGTTAAGTGATAACCGAGAAGAGATATGCACCTACTCAATAAACATGATGCACTTGTTAACATTTATGCATTCGTAATACTTATGCCATACTCATGCATCTAGGATCGGAGGAAGAGATCACGTTGCTGGAATTCGAAGAAGCAGAGGAAGGGAATCAGCAGGAGGATCCGCAAGCCGCAGCTCCCGAAGGCGTGGAGCAGAACCCTGAAGAGCTTCCGGAGTGTCCTGACCACCGCCCTACTTCCTTTCTGCGAGGCAAACCCCGGAGCATTATAAGTCTCCCAGTAATTTACAAATGTTTACTTAAGTGCTTATGATTGCTGCATTAGGTTATAAGAGTTGAATGAAACCACTTGATGCATGTACATTCCTTGTCCAAATATTACACCTTTAACCGGTATAGGTCCAGGACCAAATATATATGCTTAGCCATGCCTAGACCGGTAGAAGTCGGGTGATGTCCTGTCACCTGCGAGATATAGGTGGATACTGGAGCACGGTTGGCTATATTTGCTATCGTGGAACAAGAACCATGGGGTAAAAGTAAATCGAGACCGGACGGGAAGTTGATAGAGAAGCGACAAGACATGGAGGTCTTGGGTGTGGATTTATCCCTGTCTGTGTCGATTAAGGACCGTACCGTTGTTGGTGCTTCTGACAAGATTGAACGCATGCCTCTCACTTAGCTGGCCGGATAACTCGTTCCGACCGCGAAGCCAAGTAATTCAACTCAGGCCGGGAATCATTCTGTTGTGCGCTCCTTCCGGGGAACAATCAGACTGAGCCCAAGGGCAGGCTTGGCCTGAGCATCCTGGCATCTGGTGTTCCAGATTGTGCGGCGCAGTACGGACCCACGAAATGTGTACCGAAGTTGTACCAAAGGTGACCTAAGGCTATCGTGGCTGGTAGACCTGGGTTTGTGTTAGGAATAAATTCCCAGCTGGTTGAAATCGATTCGAATTGCCGTCTCTCCCGGATAGTGAGAAACTTGGCTAGTCCCAACATCGTAGTCACTGTGTTATGAAACATGATGGTTCGGATGAAAATGGAATTACAATACCTGCTATGGTTACTATTGTATGCTTCTAAATGATATACCACATGTTTGGCACAGGATAGTTGCTAATCTAGAAATGGATAGTTATAATTAACTTGATAAAGGAATCATAATTGTACAACGGGTAAGTTGCCTTTTTCGCAAAATGTTGTCAAGTTACGTCCACTTATACAGCCTTGCATAATCCTTAGAGTCATTTTATTTCTGGTTCATGACAGGTAAGTCTAGCTGAGTACCTCCTTGTACTCAGGGTTTATTTTCCTATTGTTGCAGATGGCACTGTGTATCATGGTTATTGCAAGAGTTGCTTCTATCCCGCTGTGGATGAGGAGTAAGCCTTGGGCAGGCTTCTTTAAATAACTCCTATCTTTGCTTTTGTGGACCGTGATCTGGCTTGGCACTGTATCAAACTATGTTGGAAACTTTATCTTTGAACTTATTTGCTTCCACTTTATTTATCAAACTCGGTTTGTAATAACTTTTATTCGTACTCTGATGATGAAAAGTATCTGTGAACTTTATGTAATATGTGGCATGTATGTTGAATCCTGTACGATCTTGGTTGTTGTAAATCGTTTATCGAGACCCGTCGTGGTACTCGACGGACTACCGGGTTTATATGGGTTCAAGTATGACAGTGCGACCGCTTGCGGATTGCCATTGTACTTGTATTCTTATAAATTGGTCGGTTCTGCGACAATGATGATAGTGATAATGACAAGACCACTAAGAAGAAGGCTCTTGCAAGCATTGCTATCAATGAGAAGCCTTCTCTCTTTGACACTCCATCAACTTGCTTCATGGCTAAGGCCACTAAGGTACAAACTTGTGATGATGGATGTGATGAGGAACATGATAATGAAAATGAAAGTGATGATGATGATGAACCCACTAAAGATGAGCTAATTGACATGCTTGTAAGATGCTAAAAACACTTTGACATCAAGAGGAGGGAATGCAAAGACTTGCATAAGGAATTAAAAGGCCTTAAGCAAGCCTTTGATGAGCTCAATGCATCTCATGAGAGGCTAGAGGAAGCCCATGAGAAGCTTCGCAAAGCTCACTCCAAGCTTGAAAAAGTTCATCCTCTCTTGTTGAGCAAAGTGAGAAAGTGGTAGTAACATGTGATGTAGACTTAACATGTGACATAATTGATGAATCTTTCTATAAGCCTATTATTGTTGCTCCCACTAACCATTCATGTAGCTCATTATCCACTTCCACCTCACCTATGAGTGATGGTTTCACTTGTGATGCCTCACTTATGGTTGAGAATGAGACCTTAAAGAAGGAGGTCAATGAGCTCACTCTTGCCTTAGGGAAAGCCTATGGTGGAGAGGGCCGCTTGCTTATGTGCTTGGGTAGCCAAAGAGCTTCGTTCTACAAAGGGGGATTGAGCTATACCCCCAAGAAAGGCAAGGCGGCCTTTGCTCCTCACAAGACAAGTTTTGTGAAGAACAATGGTCGGTTTTGCACTAGTTGCAAGCAAATTGGTCACATAGAGCAAAAATGCATAAATAAGAAATGACAAGCTAATGTATCCTCAATTAAGCTTGATTCCTTCTATGTGCTTACTAAGGGTACTAATGGTGTTCATGCTAAATTCATTGGTGCACCATGGATGGGCTCAAAGAAGAAAGTCATTTAGGTATCAAAGAGCTTAGTAACTAACCTTCAAGGACCCAAGCAAGTTTAGGTACCTAAAAAGAATTGATCTTCTTTTGTAGGTCAATTATAAAACCAGAGGAAGGTATTGGGTTCTTGATAGTGGGTGCACTCAACACATGATCGATGATGTAAGAATATTGAACTCAATCAACACCAATGATAGCAATGGTTATGATAGTATCATATTTGGTGACAATGGCAAAGGCAAGGTCAAAGGACTTGGTAAGTGTCGGCCCCTCAATTTGAGAGTCCTTAGTGCATCCGTATTTGAGCTAGGATCACACACAAATACGCACTAATTACAGGGATGGTACACATATATATATATTAAAAGGTTCTGAGCTTTATTGATATATAGAAATATGGTCTTACAATAGTAGCCCAAGGGGCATGGTTATAGGCTACATATCTAGCAGAAGGCTATGGCCGTGAAATGACATTATTGGTGGTTTCTAAAGCAGGATTATTATACAGCGAAGCGGCATCCTATTACATAGGCAACTTGAGCGTGGGCAAAACCCTAGCCTCGATGTCACATTCCTACGATCGTATCTCCTTACGGGAAACCTAATGCTCGTGGTACGCTTCATCTTTGAAGTCATTGTCTTCTTTTGTGCCGAGGTCCGTGAGTCAACAATGGGTGAGTACATACGTACTCAGCAAGCCCTGACCTTAGGGTAGAAATAGAAGTGTAGTGGTGATTATAATTAAGGGTTGGGTCCTAGTAGAGTATTACCATTCCCACTAGTGCCTAGGTTAACATCAATTCTATTACTAGTTTCATTACACATAAAAGTAAAGCTAATCATAGTATCCCATCCTAGCAATTGCCCATTCTAAGGACGTGGCTATTCGAATAGATTTAATAAACTGTGTAGAGGTGTATAAATTTCCCCACACGATAGGTGTAACCTCATCCATGATCAGTGGACGAAATAGACCTAACGAGACCTCGTACCCAAATGTACATGACCTTAGATGTCCATATAACTCTACTATGGCTTCTTAGGGGTTGGAACACAAAACTAGGAAGATACCAAATCCCCCCAAACGTGATGATACCAAATCACCACAAAAGATAAACATGGCTCAAACACGGCCAAGAAAACAGTGGCTTGAACATGGCCTAAAAACCAAAAGCTTAACTAGAAGATCACTAGCATCCATGCCAACTAGATATAGAAGAAAACCTATCCCCTGTATTGGCTCTTGACAATCTGTTGCCTACACCGGCCTCCTAGTAGATATTATACCTCTATCTAATGGGATGTGAGATCAAGCCTACCCATATAGACATGTGGCTATACAAGATAACTCACTAGGTGAGAGGGACTACGAACCGGTCCTTATGTGACTGTGGCGAGTATCTCCCACTAGAATCCTCTCCAGGCATCCCTGCCATGATAAACTACCTCCGTAGTTTACCACTACTCGCCCCATGTTGGGGTTTAGTTTTAGGTTTAACAAGTTTTAGGTCCCATTATTATCCCTAAATCTAGTCATGGTGTGGAGCTCATAAAATAACAAGATAACCATTTATCTTAATCATATCGCATTAATCGAGCTCATTCTCTAGGGTAATAATCTCATAGTCATGTTTTAGCTTTTCAGTGGTTTAAAGCAAGATGGTAGGGAGGGGAGCTAGGACTTGCCTTTATCTTTGTCACCTTCTAGCACATCTATGAAATTTGGGTCTTCATCCTCTTGAAGATTACCATCATCTGTCGGACGTATTGGTCGAATAAGACTACCGCTATACACAAAAGGAAAGGCAAAAGCAAACATAGAACTATATAGTGGCACTAGGTATTTCCTTAAAAGTTATGTATTTCCTTAGAAGTGGTTTGATTTTAGATGAATTTTAGAAGTGGTTTCATGCAAAAAGGAGTTAGGGTTTAAAAGTTATGTATTTTAGAAGTTTATTCTATAGCTAATTAACTATGGGGAATTTTATATGCATTTTCTAGTGCATAAAAATAGGTGCAAACTACATGGTTAATTTCCTTAATGCATCTAGTTTATTTAGAATTTTTTCTAGGAATTTTTCTAAGCTAGGAAAATGCATGTCTAACTCTCTATGTACACTAGCCGGGTGTACCTAGCATTTTCTAAAGTGTACCCCACGCTATGTGTGTGAGATGTGTTTGTGTGTGATAGGTGGGCCACTTGCTTGCGTCAGCAGTGATGATAGTGTCGATGTTAAAGCTGTGGGCCCATGTGTCAGTGAAGAAGGGGGAGAGAGGGAGGGACTGACGGGGATGGAGGGGGACGACAACGCTGTTTCCTCCTGGTCCCACCTGGCAGAGATAGAGAAGGGGGAAGGGCGGCGGATGGAGGTGGCCGTGCCAGTGATAGAATAGGGGAGGGGGAGCTAGGCTCGCCGAAATGGCTTACGTCGGTGGCATCGACACTCAGAGGTGGTGGATGAAAGGTGGACGGGGTTCGCGGGGTCACGCAGCCAGTGGTGGGGTCACCGTCGGCAATGGGTGCCTATGGTGGCGGTGGCGGCTCGCCGGAGTGGTTGCGGCAGTGTTGTGCACTAGACTCGGCCCTAGAGGCCCTATACTACTCAACTAACTATGTGTACGTGTGTGTGGGTGAACAAGAAGTGTAGTGGGCATGGTGATGTGCCTTGGGTGGCCTCGCCGGTGATGGCCGATAGCCATGGTGGCTCAACAGAGCCGAGCTCACGCGGGCAGCGCACTACAGAGACCTAGGCTACTAACTATCTATAGAAAAAGGAAAAGGAGAAGCTTGGGGACTCACTAGTCACTCCAATCGGCCAAAGACGTAGCAGAGAATGAGAACAGAGGGGGCGGCACTGATGGCGTCGGTAGACTCCCAAATTGGGGAAAGTGGAAGAAAAGGGGGAAGAGGAGGGGAAAGGGGAAGAGGAGGGGGAGATGAGGTGTTCCCGCCCTTGGCAGAGATGGTGGTGGAGAGGGTGAGGCGGGAGCGTCGTCGATCGGGCCCATTTCTCATGGCCGTCCTCATCTAGTCAAATCACCATGGCTGGCGCTTGCCCATGTGCATGTTGGAGTGCCTTGGTGGCTACTCTGGCGACTTGGCACGGCGGTGACCATGGCGTCACACGTTCATAGTGAGGGCAAAGAGGGAGAAGAGGAGAAAAGAGGGGCACCATGGGGCCTCGCTATCGCCGTGCCACTGTTGATGCTCCAAAGGCACTAGGGTGGCATTAGCGAGGCATTGACACGGGTGTTGTGCCGTGTACGGCTGCCTACTTCAAGGTAGGCGATGGAGCTGACGAGCGAGGCCTGGGCGCTAGTGGGAGAGAGGGAGGAGAAGGGGGAGCGAGCAAGGCTGGGCCGAGATGGGCTACGGCGCTGCTGGGCTGACTTGCGTGGGAGGAAGGGAGGGAGGAGGGGATGGGCTGGGTTGCTGCGGTGGGCCGAGAGGAGGGAGAGAATGAGCTCATGAAGCTTTTTCCAATTTCCAATTCCCTTTTCTATTTCCCAACTCAATTATGCATATGCTTAAATGATTTCAAATTTAAATTTGAATGCATGAGTGTGTAAAAAGGTGCCACCATAAGTTCAACAAGTCAAGCAATCATTCACACACAAAGTTTCACACATATATTTTTATGTTCCTATGTTATTTTATTTGTAAAAATTATCTAGGTTAGCTATATATGTTATCTCCTATGTAATTTTTTAAAAAAGTTCTAATTTTTAGTGATTTCTAAATCTAGGTCAAATTTTAGGGTGTTACAAACCTACGCCCTTAAAAAGAATCTCATCCTCGAGATTCGTGCTGATCCTCGAATAGATAGGGAAATTCCTTTTTAAGATCGTCTTCTCTTTCCCATGTAGCTTTTGCCTCTGTATGATTACTCCATTGTAGCTGACTAAATCTCACTGTTGTCCTTCTGGTCTGTCGAGTGATTGTATCCAATATTTTAACTGGTCTTTCCTAATACTATAAATCTAGTTGTAAGTTCATGGTTTCCATAGATGTTTGTTCTTCTAGTACTCTCAGGCATCTCTTTAGTTGGGATACACGAAACACATCATGTATGTCTGACATCTCTAGGGGTAACTCCAAGCGATAAGCTACTGCTCCAATCTTCTCAATGATCTGGTATGGTCCAATATACCGCGGGGCTAACTTCCCTCTAACTTGAAATGTTCGAGTACCCCTGATGGGTGATACCTTCAAGTAGACAAAATCTCTGGGTTGGAGTTCTAATGGTCTTCTCCGGGTATCCACATAGCTCTTTTGTCTACTCTGTGCTGCCTTCAAATTCTCTCAGACTTTGGCCACTTGTTCCTCAGCTTCCTTGATCATGTTGGGGCCAAACAGGCTTTTTTCTTTGACTTTAGACCATATTAATGGGGTTTGGCATTTCCTTTTATACAAGGCTTCGAATGGTGACATCTTTAGGCTGGCTTGAGAACTGTTGTTGTAAGAGAATTCTACGAATGATAGGCTCTTTTCCCTATCTTTTCCATAGGTCAATACGCAAGCTCATAGAATTTCTTCTAATATCTAGTTTACTCTTTCTATCTGTCCATCTGTTTGTGGATGATAGACAGAGCTATAGTCCAGGCGTGTTCCTAAAGCTTTGTGTAGGCTTTTCTAGAAACGGATGGTGAATTGAGTTCCTCTATCTAAGACTATTCAGCTTGGTACTCCATATAATCTAAGGATGTTGTTAATGTATAGCTATGCTAACTTGTTGCCCTTGTATTCTGTCCTTACCAGAATAAAAGCGTGCCACTTTTGTTAGTCGGTCTACTATAACCCATATGGAGTCATGTCCACTTGGTGTCTTGGGCAATCCTATTATGAAATCCATGCTGATTTTGTCCCATTTCCATACTGGTATGTGCAATGGCTGAAGTAGTCCTACTGGTTGTTGATGTTCTGCCTTGACTCTTCTATAGGTATGGCACTAGGAGACATATTCCATGATATCTCCTTTCATTCTAGTCCACCAGTATTTTTACCTGAGATCCATATACATCTTGGTTGATCCTAGGTGGATAGAGTAGGCTGAATGGTGTGCTTCATCCAATATTAACCTTCGAAGTGCTTCATCTTTTGGTACGCATATCCGGTCTTCGTACCATAACTTCCCTTGCTCGTCAACTCAGAATCCTAGAAGTTCCTTCCTACTACTCTTCTCCTTGAACTGTTGCATTTCTTCATCCTTGTCTTGGGTTTGCTTTATCCGATCTTCCAAAGTTGTCCGACGTGTAGCATATTTAGGGTGCCTTGTGGTATAATTTGCAAATTTACTTGGTGAACTTCCTGTGCTAACTCTGGTCTTTGGTTTAGAGTTGTCATGTAGTGATAATATGCCTTTCTGCTTAATGCATCTGCTACTACATTGGTTTTTCCTAGATGGTACTATACACTTAGATCATAATCCTTGATCAGTTCCAACTATCTTCTTTGTGGCAGGTTCAAATCGGGCTAAGTGAAAATATACCTCAAACTCTTGTGGTATGTAAATATCTCACATTTGTTTCTAATGAGATAGTGTCTCCATATCTTTAATGTGTGTACCACGACTGCTAGTTCCAGATCATGTGTTGGATAATTTTTCTCGTGTTTCTTCAGTTGTCTGAGGCGTAGGCGGCTACTTTATCATCTTGCATCAGGACGCATCCTAGTCCTTGTCGAGATGCATCACAATATACTATGAAGCTTCTGTGTATATCTAGTAGCATGAGTATTGGGGCTGTGGTCAACTGGGTCTTCAACTCTTGAAAACTCTTTTCGCAAGCTTCTGTCCACTTGAATTCTTTTCCTTTCTGTGTCAGGGTTGTCAGGGGTCTTGCAATCTTCAAAAATCCTTCAATAAATCTTCGATAGTAGCCTACTAGTCCAAGAAAACTATGAACTTCTGTCACATTGGTTGGTTGCTTCCATTCTGATACAGCCTTGAGCTTTTCTAGGTCTACTTTTACTCCTTCTGCAGTGATAATGTGTCCTAGAAAAGTGACTTCTTGTAGCTAAAACTTACATTTGCTGAACTTGGCATACAACTCATGTGCTCGTAGCTTGTTCAAAATTGCTCTCAAATGTTGTTCATGTTCTTCAACGCTTCTTGAATAAATGAGAATGTCATCGATGAACACTACTACAAATTTATCCAATTCTTTCATGAACACCTTGTTCATCAGGTTCATGAAATACGCTGGGGCATTGGTTAGCCCAAATGGCATTACGGTGAACTCATATTGTCCGTAGCGGGTCACGAACGCGGTCTTTGGTATATTGCTGAGCCAAATCTTCAATTGATAGTAGCCTAATCTTAGATCTATCTTGGAGAAATACTTAACATCTTTTTGCTAGTCAAATAGGTCATCAATTCTTGATAACGGGTACTTGTTCTTGATGGTGACTTCATTGAGCGACCGGTAGTCAATAAACATCCTAAGACTGCCATCTTTCTTTTCCATGAACAGAACTGGTGATCCCCAAGGGGATGAGCTTGGTCGGATATATCCTTTTTCTTGTAACTCTCATAACTGCTTCTTCAATTCTTCTAACTCGTTGGTTGCCATTCGATAGGGTCTCTTGGCAATGGGTGTGGTTCTAGGGATTAGGTCAATTATAAACTCCAAATCTCTATCTGGTGGCATTCCCGGTAACTCTTCAAGGAACACATCGGGGTATTCACATACTACTGGTACTTCTTCAATGCTTGCTGCTTGCATACTACAAACCATTGGTTCTACTTTGGGGGCTATAGGGTGACATTCTACCTTTAATCCTTTGTGATTTATCAAGATCACTGCTTTGTTGCTACAAGATATAGTGCCATGGTGTTTCCTTAACCAATCCATTCCTAATATTATGTCCAAACCTTCTGTCTTCAATACTACTAGGTCTGCTTGAAATTCTACTCCATCTATCATTATCTTCACTCAAGGGCACTTGAGGGTGCATTTGAGGACAACTCTAGGGGTTTGAATTAATAAAGGGGTGGGAAGTAACACTATTCTTAAACTATTTCTAAGCACAAAACAAGCATAAACAAATGAATGCGATGTGCCAGAATCAAACAACACGGTTGTAAGAGTGGAGTTTACTAGAAACTCACCGTACATGACATCAGGTGCTGCCTATACTTCCTCTGCATTAATGTGGTTCACATGGCCTTGCCCAAAATTCGGGGCATTCCTTCTCGATGGTCCAGAGTTTTGAGGTGCTAAGTGTCTAGTTCCTGAGGCGGCTGTCTTATTGCTGGCTATAGACTGAGCAGGGGCAGAGTTTGTGGCTTTAAGAGGGTATTGGGCTACACGGTGTCCTGGTTGTCGGCATCCAAAACATGTCTCCATGGTTGTGTTATTGGTACTCTTGTGCTGGTTGTTGTTGTTGTTATTATTATTGCTGTTGTTCTTGTAGTTGGGTGTGGTTTGTGAAGTGTTGGTCCTGAAAGTCCTATACTGCATAGTCGTCTGGTACCTTATGGGTGCGGTGTTGTTGGTGCGGACTCGTTGTGTTCTTTCTTGTTGGCGAGCATGCTGTATCAGAAATTTGTGCTTCCATTCTCCTTCACCTCTGACACGTTCTTCTTACAATAGAATGGTGCGGTTCATCAATGTGTTGAAATCTAGGTAGATATGAGTGACCATTTGCTCTCATAAGGTTGCATTGAGTCCTCTTCTAAAACACTTCTACTTCTTGTTGGAGTTAACATCTTTTGGTGCGTATCGCGCCAGCTTCATAAACTTCCTGATGTACTGGTTTACTATCATTGGACCTTGTCTCAGTGAACAAAATTCTTCTGCTTTTATCTCCATGATTCCTTTAGGGATGTGATATTCATGGATTTTCTCCATAAATTCTTGCCATGTGATGGCTTCTGGCTCATTAGCTGCATCTTGGTAGTTTTCCCACCATTCACTAACGGCTCCTACCAGTTGGTGAGTGGCTAGAATAACTTTTTCTTCGTCGGTGGCTCTTATTGTATTCAATTTCTTGATGATGGTATGCAACCAATTGTTGGCTGACAATGGGTCATCTTTTGCACTATGAAATGTCGGTGGGTGAAGTCTCATGAATGCGGCCATCTTCCCTTGTCCACTACCATTATCCTGCCTTCTTGCAAGGTTTTCTAACGATCGGGTCTATCGATCCATCACTTCTGCCAATGTTGGTGGAGGTGGCAGGGGTTCCTTCTCTTGTAACGGGTCATTTCCAACATTTTTCTCAACTTCTTCTTCACTTTCTTGAGGTACTTCTTCTATATTTGGGACGTCATCTTCTTGGGGTTGCTCATACCCTTGCCTATGATTACAATTGTCTCTATTCTGCCTGCCTCTAGGTCTTGGTGCAACTAGCTCTTCTTCCTCATGAACGGGCCTTTCAGTGGCCTTTTCACGGCGATCCCATATCCTATTGGACCTTCGTTCCATCTGTTGCCATGGAATGACAAAGATGAGAAGACATCCTCTAGGATTACTATATCAAGCAAGCAAAGACACACATGCACAAACAAACACACAATGCATATATCACATGAACAATCATACATATATGATACAGGGGTGCATCATACAACAACTGCTCAAGTGATTACTATGCGTCTACTCATACTTCTAATGACATCAAAGCGACACTAGACTTACTACTACTACTCGGGTACTAGACACTACTACTTGTTACTATAGTTCTCATTATTTACTTTACAAGAACTACATCATGCGAAGGTCCCATCATGAGGTCCACATGCATGTCCCTTAGCATCCATTCCTAAGTATTTGAGTGGGTCCAATGGTGTTTGCATCTCTAGCAGTCTTTTTGCTATTGTGATAGTTGCTCCCTCAATAGGTTCTCCTTGTTTTCTTTGTCTTCGGGCCCTCGAGGGCTTTCTATAAATCTTGCTTGCATTGTTCCTTTTCTTCTCTTATGGTTGACAACTGTGAGTTTAGCATGAGTAGTTCCTTCCTTAATGCTTGAACCTCAGCTTCTACTTCCTTGAGCTTGTTGTTCTTGATCTTCAACTCTATCTCCTGGTTCTCGTAGAGAGTGTCGAGTGCATGTAGGTACTTGGCTATATTCATGAAAGTGTACTCCGGCAATTGTGGCTTTGCCTTTTCTAATGCCTTAATCTTCTTGTGCCAAACCAGAGAAGTCTGATCCATCATTGGGAAGAACTTTGCATGGGTGTTGTTGATTTTTGCTTCATTTTCCTAACAAATGTTCATGAGAGCCCATCGTGCTGCAATCTGATAAGTGCCACTCAATTCTCTTCTGATTGCTGGGATGCATCTGACCCTGAACTTAGTGTTTGTTGGATGCTTGGTAATATGCAGGTGCATCTCGCACTAGAGTACACCTTCCACATCACACTCACAATAGTAGTACGTGGGAGGCTCAGTGTACCCCAAGCGCTGAAGTGTCTCCCAAAGGAGCGGTGATAATCCTCCAGCGGTCAAACAGTCCTAACATTTTCATATGTCGTCCATTGCTGCAAAAATTCACAAGGGTTAGAACATTTTTGCAACACAAATGAGAAATGACAATGAGAAGGGTTTGTTGCCTTTACTACTATTGGGTTTGTGGTCATTCCTATTACTATAAAACTATCTAACGTGTTTCTAATCCTAGGGCTTTGTCCTATGGTCAAGCTCGGCTCTGATACCACTCTGTCGACCCCTCAATTTGAGAGTCCTCGGTGCATCCGTATTTGCTCCAGGATCACGCACAAATACACACTAATCATAGGGATGGTACATAGATATATATTAAAAGATTCTGAGCTTTATTGATATCTAGAAATAGGGTTTTACAATAGTAGCCCAAGGGGCATGGTCATAGGGTACATATCTAGGGGAAGGCTACGACCGTGAAATGACATTATTGGCGGTTTCTAAAGCTGGATTATTATATAGCAAAGCGACATCATATTCCACAGGCAACTTGAGCGTGGGCGAAACCCTAGCCTTGATGTCACATTCCTACTATCGTATCTCCTTATGGGAAACCTAATCCTCGTGGTATGCTTCATCTTTGAAGTCATAGTCTTCTTCTATGCTGAGGTCTGTGAGTCAACAATGGGTGAGTACATACGTACTCAGCAAGCCCTAACCATAGGGTGGAAATAGAAGTGTAGTGGTGATTATAATTAAGGGTTGGGTCCTAGCAGAGTATTACCATTCCCACTAGTGTCCGGGTTAACATCAATTCTATTACCAGTTTCATTACACATTAAAATAAAGCTAATCATAGTATTCCATCCTAGCATTTGCCCATTCCAAGGACGTGGCTATTCAAATAGATTTAATAGACTCTATAGAGGTGTATATATTTCCCCACATGATAGGTGCAACATCATCCATGATCAGTGGACGAAATAGACCTAATGAGACCTCTACTATGGCTTCTCAGGGGTTAGAACACAAAACCGAGAAGATACCAAATCCCCCCAAATGTGATGATACCAATCACCATAAAAGATAAACATGGCTCGAACATGGCCAAGAAAACAGTGGCTCGAACACTGCCTAAAATCTAAAAGCTTAACATGGAAGATCACATAGCGTCCATGCTAATCGGATATGGAAGAAAACCTATCCCCCGTATCAGCTCCTGACAATCCGCTGCCTACACTAGCCTCCTAGTAGATATTATACCTCTCTCTAATGAGGTGTCAGATCAAGCCTACCCATATAGACATGTTGCTGTACGAAATAACTCACTGGGCGAGAGGGACTACGAACTGGTCCTTATGTGACCGAGGCGAGTATCTCCCAAAGGAATCCTCTCTAGGCATCCCTGCCATGATAACTACCTCCATAGTTTACCACTACTCGACCCATGTTGGGGTTTAGTTTTAGTTTAACAAGTTTTAGGTCCTATTATTATCCCTAAATCTAGTCATGGTGTGGAGCTCATAAAATAACAAGATAACCATTTATCTTAATCATATCGCATTAACCGAGCTCATTCTCTAGGGTAATAATCTCATAGTCATGTTTTAGCATTTTAGTGGTTTAAAGCAAGATGGTAGGGAGGGGAGCTAGGACTTGCCTTCATTGTTGTCACCTTCCAGCACATCTATGAAATTTGGGTCTTCGTCCTCTTGATGATTACTGTCGTCTGTCGGACGTCTCGGTTGAATAAGACTACTACTATACGTGAAAGGAAAGGCAAAAGCAAACATAGAACTTGATGAGGACATGACACCATCGGATACGACCATTGTTTATAAGGTTAGCTCGTTCCTATATTTGCATAGTGATTTTTGGTACAATTCACTTGGTTCCACATGTACATGTCGTTATTTGAATGTAGGTACAAATATGTCTCAACGTGCAAGTTCATCAAAGTTGAATTTTTGGTTCATCGGCAGCTCGACAGTGCTTCATTGGGAAAGCCATAACTCAGCCATCTGGAGTGCGATCGAGGTCAATGAGCACTTGATGGAAAGCTTGTTTGATAATATTTCAAATAGATCTGGTCTCATCTCAATATCACATCAGCAAGGCCTCCAAACCATCAAGATATTCTGTCGCTGTTTCTGCTGGGAGCTACACTGTCATTATGGGCTTGTTATTCATCCTTGGGACCCTGGCCCAAGTGGGAGCATAGCCCAAGGACTTGGAGAACCCACCAAGAAAGCCCTTGGACGTCCTCCTCCTTGGCCACCACCTTAGGAGGCCAGCAAGGACGTCCAAGCCAAGCCGGAGGTCCAGTCCAACTTGAGTTCGAGTCCATCTCGAGCTCCAGGACCAGCGTGTAGTAAAACGGACGTCCAGGTCATATACGAACTCCGTTTTTTATGATCCACATATGGATGAAAGATAATTTCATCAGGAAACCAATGGAAGTGATCCCACATCAAAATTCCATCAGAATCAATGGGAATCGTCAAAACAAGTTGATGTCCAGAATCTATCACGGCGCTGCGTCGTCGTCTTTTGGGCCGTTGGGCTTTGTAATATGTTGGGACACCTTTAGGACATGAAGAGGGATCCTTGGACGTCCCTTAGGCTATATAATCAGTAGCCACCACCTACTTTAGGTTTTGGGTTAACCTAAAGTAGGTGGTGGCTACTGATTATATAGCCTAAGGGACGTCCAAGGATCCCTCTTCACATCCTAAAGGTGTCCCAACATGTTACAAGGCCCAACGGCCCAAAAGACGACGACGCAGCGCTGTGACAGATTCTGGATATCAACTTGTTTCGATGATTCCCATTGATTCTGATGGAATTTTGATGTGGGACCACTTCCATTGGTTTCCTGATGAAATTATCTTTCCATCCATATATGGATCATAAAAAACGGAGTTCGTATGCGACCTGGACGTTTGTTTTACTATACGCTAGTCCTGGAGCCCGAGATGGACTCGAACTCAAGTTGGACTGGACCTCCGGCTTGGCTTGGACGTCCTTGCTGGCCTTCTAAGGTGGTGGCCAAGGAGGAGGACGTCCAAGGGCTTTCTTGGTGGGTTCTCCAAGTCCTTGGGGTGTGCTCCCACTTGGGCCAGGGTCCCAAGGATGAATAACAAGCCCATAACGACAGTGTAGCTCCCAGCAGAAACAGCGATAGAATATCTTGATGGTTTGGAGGCCTTGCTGATGTGATATTGAGATGAGACCAGATCTATTTGAAATCTTATCAAACAAGCTTTCCATCAAGTGCTCATTGACCTCGATCGCACTCTAGGTGGCTGAGTTATGGCCTTCCCAATGAAGCACTGTCGAGCCGCCGATGAACCGAAAATTCAACTTTGATGAACTTGCACGTTGAGACATATTTGTACCTACATTCAAATAACGACATGTACATGTGGAACCAAGTGAATTGTACCAAAAATCACTATGCAAATGTAGGAACAAGCTCACCTTATAAACAATGGTCGTATCCGATGGTGTCATGTCCTCATCATCCTCCCCTACTTGACAACAAACCGTCCTCGGTTTGGGATTAGCTGAAGAAAACGTTGTTGGTAGTAGCCAACATTGCTCCCCTTCTTGAAATTTAACATGTTTCTTTATAACAAAACTAGGGGAACTCGACATGACAAGATTATAGCAATTGCAATCCTTTGGTTGATCATACTTTTGCACAATATAAGGAGATTTCAGATTTGAACAAATATAGACACGATGCACCATATACTCTCCTTTACAATTATATTTTCCAATAAAATGATATGTACAAGTAGACAACCTTGACAATTCAACACATTTAAGTTTCTCTTCTAAACTACTAAGAGCATATAAAGTATCAAACTCAATATAACCCAAAGTATTTGAAGAATACAATAATTTCTTTTCATCTTTTTCGGTAGCAATGGGAAGCAAATTTTTATGTTCAGCATAAGTAATTGGTTCCAAAGCCAAAGCATCATACTCATTCACTAGTTGTGGCATACGTATAATAAAAGCATTTTCACATAGCTCTTCTTTATCACTAGCATTATTAGAATAATTATTTTTTGACAAAGGCAATTCAGATTTAACATCCAATTCTTTCCTTTCATTAGCAGCTCTATCTCTATTAGTTTGTGCATTTTCAGCATGGTTTAAAGTTTTACCAGACTCCAAAGTATGTGTGGGAGGTGGTGGTGGTGAAGATGTTGTTGTAGTGGCAAAAGTAACCACTCGCCTTTTTATCACAGTCTCAACCTTCGCAAATGGTTGCTCCACCCTTGCTAAAATCTGGTCGAGGTTGTTGCTAATGTTGGTATGGTTCTTTTGCTGACATTCCTGTAATTCTTTTTCTGCAAGCATAGCAAGCTGGAACAAACATTTGAGAGTATAAAATTCTATATGGAAAACAATATCTTGTATTTCATGCCTCAAACCACCAAAAAAACGAACAATGGTATCTTCCATGTCCTCTACTATCCCACAACGTATTGCACACTTTTGAAACTCTGTATAATATTCTTGGACAGACATATTGCCCTGCTCTAAGCACTGCAATTTGTTATGCCATTCATGTTTATAAGAAGGAGGAATAAAACGATCACGCATAGCTATCTTAAGTTCTTTCCATGTACCAGGTAAAACATCCTCTGCAACTAGCCCATACCACCAAATAATGGCAAAGTCCTTAAACTCACTAGTAGCTTGTGAACTCTATATTGCTCAGGTACAAGGTGGGCACTAAACTTTTGTTCTACCATTATCCCCCAATTAAGGTATCCTTCAGCATCATAATGACCCGAAAAGGATGGTATGATCAATTTACCTCTCATACCTTGATGATTATAGTCTATATGTGAGGGCTCATTGTTCTTTATTCGGTCCATCCTTGCAAACTTCTGGTCCATGATTTCCTGCAATTCACTCTTAAACAGAAACTCATTGTTTGATATTGTTAGAAATTAATATAAATCCCCTATCAACTATTTATGGGTAAGTGGAATCACACTCTCACACTTCTTACCAAGTTCTTACAAGGTTCTTACCAACGCAAAGCAGTGGACGGTACAACCGGTGGCTGGTTCGTGATACCTGTGAGGGTGTGACACCAAGATTGCAAGGGTCTTTTTCTGTACCAATCTGAAGTATAAGTGGAGCTTCGGAGGCACAAAAAAGAACAAATATATATATGTGGCACACAAGTCAGTGACAGACAGCAATATTGAATAAATGTCCAGAGCACTTGTCCTAGTTGCTGGCCTATACGTGTTTCTATCACCAGTTGTGATAAACAAGAGAGGAAACAAGGATAAAAGGAAACAAGTATTAAAGGTAGCAACGGATATGAACAAGGCAAAAGATACCACAAACAATAGAGCTATTGAGTGTTCCTTATGTGCTCCTTTTCGATATCTTCTATTCTCTTTTACTATTTTTTTCTTTTATTTTTTTGTCTAATCTTTTTTTTTGCTTTTGCTCTTTTGATATTTTTTCTCAGCAAGGAGCACACAAGAATAAACCACAAAAAATTTGAGCTCAATTGAATAAAAGATGTGGCCTATAGAAAATTAGGAATGTGCTCTAAAAAGCATACCAAAACTTGTGGGCTCAGAAACTCAATTTTCCTAATCGAATTTCACAAATCTAATTTTTGCAAACCCAGCTAAGCTGGGATGAAATAGATCTAAAATTTTCTAGCATTCTCCGTAGATATAAAATTTTCCCCGTTTCGAGTTCGGTTGCAAAAGTTATGACTATTTTAAGGAAGCTGCTCGAATCAGGGATTTAGTGGACACAAGATGCAAACCGATGGTGATACGAAATAACGGCAGGTGGAGGTATCAACACAAACTAGAAAAGAACACAATCTAAACCAGCAACAAGACTTTGACCTAGGACACAAACTCAACAAAGCGGACTCTGAAACTGAATCATGCAAAGGCTATGGCGCGGATGGTTATAGGATAGCAAACAAATATGGCATTGGACTATGGGATAAAAGCAAAAACACTCGAACTAAGGGTAAGATGTGAACTTGACGGTATACCTAAAGCTCTGATTACCACTTAATGGAGACGGGGATCCCGATCTTCCGTCAGGTGATGGTAACTATCATTGTGGCGGAGAATGACACACCGATCCGGCTTCAGATCGAAAGATCGAACCCTGCAATCTTAGCACCACAGCTCCTCTGGTTATCAACCGAGTCATGGACCAGGTTGACCTTGCCAAGAAGGCTAATCCTTGCCTGCGCAACGAAGAACACAAGCAAGAACAAGAAAGAACGCAACCAAATTGCAGATAAATGATTAAACTCACGAAGTTGGGGTCTCACAAACCGATGAACGGTGAAACTATTCTTGACAGATTATGGAGACGAGGATCCCGATCTTCCGTCAGGTGATGGTAACTATCGTTGTGGCGGAGAATGACACACCGATCCGGCTTCAGATCGAAAGATCGAACCCTGCAATCTTAGCACCACAGCTCCTCTGGTTATCAACCAAGTCACGGACCAGGTTGACCTCACCAAGAAGGCTAATCCCTGCCTGCGCAACAAAGAACACAAGCAAGAACAAGAAAGAAAGCAACCAAATTGCAGATGAATGATTAATCTCACGAGTTGGGGTCTCACAAACCGATGAACGGCGAAACTGTTCTTGACAGATTAATCTAAGCAAAACCTAAACCCTAATGGAGGGGTGGCGGCTGTTTATGAAGACTCTAGGGTCGTGCAAGACCCCTGGACACGCCCCTAATGGGCCCAAACTCGATACATAGTCCAACGGACCAAAAGACAGTGTCGCAGCACCCTGGTAGATTCTGGACGCTAACTTGTTTCGATGATTCCTGTTGATTCCGAATAGCTTTTGACGTGAAACCACTTGGATTGGATTCCTTATCAAATTAGTTTTCCATCCATATGTGAATCATTGAAAACGGAGTCCGGATACGTCCTGGGCAACCAGTTTAAGGCAGACTGGTCCTGGAGGCCGAGGCAGACTCGAATTCTTGTTGGACTGGGCCTCTGGCTTGTGTTGGACGTCCTTGCTGGTCATCATCACCTCCACCACTTCCTCTAAGTCCTTCATGACCCTCTCCAATGTTCCTAAGCAAGATAACATCATTAGGTAGTAGTCTATTCTCAAAAGTATGAAAAGTTTCGCTTAAGAACAAGCTCACCTCTAAATTGAGTTGTCGCTTTCGAGCCCGGGTCATTAGACCTTGCATGATGGTTGGAGGATCAGCTGGTACATCTGAAGGAGTGATGTCCTCATCATCCTCCCCCTCTTGAATTGGAGTCATCCTTGACTCAAGCTCATCTTCTTCTCCCAAATAAGGTTTCAAATCTGCAATGTTAAATGTGGGACTAACCCCGAACTCGGGTGGCAACTCAAGTTTGTATGCATTATCATTTATTTTCTCAATAATCTTATAAGGACCAGCTGCTCTTGGCATTAATTTAGACTTACGTAGCTCAGGAAATCTATCTTTTCTTAAATGTAACCAAACCAAATCACCCGGTTCAAGTTTAATCTCTTTTCTTCCTTTACTACCAGCAATTCTACACTTTTCATTCATGCTTTCAATATTTGCTTTAGTTGTTTCATGCAACTTACGAATAAAATCAGCACGCTCTCTAGCATCACTATGTATTCTCTCAGTGGTAGGTAAAGGCAAAAGATCAATAGGAGCACGGGGGTTAAAACCATACACTACCTGAAAAGGACTTACCTTGGTGGTGGAATGTTCCGCTCTGTTATATGCAAACTCCACATGCGGCAAACACTCTTCCCACATCTTCAAATTACGCTTCAAAATGGCTCTCAACATGGTGGACAATGTTCGATTCACAACCTCAGTTTGCCCATCAGTTTGGGGATGACATGTTGTAGAAAACAGCAGCTTGGTCCCCAATTTATTCCACAACGTGTGCCAAAAATGACTCAAGAATTTTGCATCGCGATCTGAAACAATAGTAGAAGGCATACCATACAAGCGAACGATTTCTTGAAAGAAAAGGTTGGCAATATGAACAGCATCGTCGCTCTTATGACAAGTAATAAAATGTGCCATCTTAAAAAAATGATCAACCACCAAAAAAATACTATCCCTCCCCCTCTTAGTCCTTGGCAATCCCAACACAAAATCCATAGATATATCTGCCCAAGGAGTAGAAGGAACAGGAAGAGGCATATACAAACCATGTGGGTTCAACTGCGACTTAGCTTTTTGACATGTGGCACACCGAGCCACATACCGCTCTACATCTCGCCTCATCCTTGGCCAAAAGAAGTGTGTGGACAGCACCTCCTCCGTCTTCTTGGCACCAAAATGTCCCATCAATCTGCCTCCATGTGCCTCCTGCAACAACAAAAGACAAACGAAACCAACTGGAATGCATAGGCGGTTAGCTCTAAACAAAAATCCATCGCTGATCATAAACTTATTCCATGTGCGTCCCTCTCTACAATTAAGCAACACATCCTTAAAATCATGATCAAGCGCATATTGTTCTTTAATGGATTGAAGTCCAAAAATCTAGCAATCAAGTTGGGACAGCAATGTATATCTTCTAGACAAAGCATCAGCAATCACATTATCCTTCCCTTTCTTGTGTTTGATAATATAAGGAAAAGATTCAATAAATTCAACCCATTTAGCATGCCTACGATTCAGATTATTTTGAGAGCGAAGATACTTAAGAAATTCATGATCAGAATGAATAACAAATTCTTTAGGCCACAAATAATGACGCCACGTCTCCAAAGAATGAACAAGTGCATACAATTCTTTATCATATGTGGAATAATTAAGAACAAGACCATGCAATTTTTCTCTAAAGTAAGCAACTGGTTTACCATCTTGCATCAAAATACCACCAATGCCAACTCCACTAGCATCACATTCTAGCTCAAAAGTCTTACCAAAATTTGGAAGTTGCAGCAATAGTGCGTGTGTAAGCTTGTCCTTCAAAGTGTCAAAGGACTCCTCTTGTGCCTCTCCCCAATGAAACACCACTCCTTTCTTCGTCAACTCATGCAATGGGGCAGCAATAGTGCTGAAATCTTTGATGAAGCGGCGGTAGAATCCTGCAAGACCAAGAAAACTCCTCACCTGTGTGATGGTTTGGGGAACCGGCCAGCTCTTTATGGCTTCAATTTTCATCTCGTCTACCTCAATTCCCTATGGAGTTACAACATAGCCAAGAAAAGAAACTCGATCCATGCAAAAGATGCACTTCTCAAGGTTACCAAATAAACGTGCATCACGTAAAGCATTAAAAACAGCACGTAAGTGATCCATATGTTCATCAAAAGACTTGCTGTAAATTAATATATCATCAAAGTAAACTACCACAAAATGTCCAATAAAAGCTCTTAAAATCTCATTCATTAAGCGCATGAAAGTGCTAGGTGCATTTGTCAAACCAAAAGGCATTACTAACCATTCATACAACCCGAATTTGGTTTTAAACGCAATTTTCCATTCATCTCCAAGTTTCATTCTAATCTGGTGGTAGCCACTTTGCAAGTCAATCTTAGTGAAAATTATAGAACCATACAAAGAATCAATGGGAATCGTCGAAACAAGTTGACGTCCAGAATCTGTCACGGCGCTGTGTCGTCGTCTTTCGGGCCGTTGGGCCTTGTAACATGTTGGGACACCTTTAGGACATGAAGAGGGATCCTTGGACGTCCCTTAGGCTATATAATCAGTAGCCACCATCTACTTTAGGTTTTGGGTTTTGCTTAGATTAATCTGTTAAGAACAGTTTCACCGTTCATCGGTTTGTGAGACCCCAACTTTGTGAGTTTAATCATTCATCTGCAATTTGGTTGCGTTCTTTCTTGTTCTTGCTTGTGTTCTTCATAGCGCAGGCAAGGATTAGCCTTTTTGGCAAGGTCAACCTGGTCTGTGACTCGGTTGATAACCAGAGGAGCTATGGTGCTAAGATTGCAGGGTTCGATCTTTCGATCTGAAGCCGGATCAATGTGTCATTCTCCGCCACAACGATAGTTACCATCACCTGACGGAAGATCAGGATGATGAGGACATGACACCATCGGATACGACCATTGTTTATAAGGTGAACTCGTTCCTACATTTGCATAGTGATTTTTGGTACAATTCACTTGGTTCCACATGTACATGTCGTTATTTGAATGTAGGTACAAATATGTCTCAACGTGCAAGTTCATCAAAGTTGAATTTTTGGTTCATCGGTAGCTCGACAGTGCTTCATTAGGAAGGCCATAACTCAGCCATCTGGAGTGCGATCGAGGTCAATGAGCACTTGATGGAAAGCTTGTTTGATAAGATTTCAAATAGATCTGGTCTCATCTCAATATCACATCAGCAAGGCCTCCAAACCATCAAGATATTATGTTGCTATTTCTGCTAGGAGCTACATTGTCGTTATGGGCTTGTTATTCATCCTTGAGACCCTGGCCCAAGTGGGAGCACACCCAAGGACTTGGAGAACCCACCAAGAATGCCCTTAGACGTCCTCCTCCTTGGCCACCACCTTAGGAGGCCAGCAAGGACGTCCAAGCCAAGCTGGAGGTCCAGTCCAACTTGAGTTCGAGTCCATTTCGGGCTCTAGGACCAGCGTGTAGTAAAACGGATGTCCAGGTCGCATACGAACTCCGTTTTTGATGATCCACATATGGATGGAAAGATAATTTCATAAGGAAACCAATGGAAGTGGTACCACATCAAAATTCCATCATAATCAATGGGAATTGTCGAAACAACTTGACGTCCAGAATCTGTCATGGTGTTGCGTCGTCGTCTTTTGGGCCGTTGGGCCTTGTAACATGTTGGGACACCTTTAGGACATGAAGAGGGATCCTTGGACGTCCCTTAGGCTATATAATCAGTAGCCACCACCTACTTTAGGTTTTGGGTTTTGCTTAGATTAATCTGTCAAGAACAGTTTCGCCGTTCATCGGTTTGTGAGACCCCAACTTCCTGAGTTTAATCATTCATCTGCAATTTGGTTGCGTTCTTTCTTGTTCTTGCTTGTGTTCTTCATTGCGCAGGTAAGGATTAGCCTTCTTGGCAAGGTCAACCTGGTTCGTGACTCGGTTGATAACCAGAGGAGCTGTGGTGCTAAGATTGCAGGGTTCGATCTTTCGATCTGAAGCCGGATCGGTGTGTCATTCTCCGCCACAACGATAGTTACCATCACCTGACGGAAGATCGAGATCCCCATCTCCATTAGAACTATATAGTGGTACTAGGTGCAAATGGTAGGGTTTAATTTTCGATGAATTTTAGAGTGGTTTCATGCAAAAAGGAGTTAGGGTTTAAAAGTTATATATTTTAGAAGTTTATTCTATAGCTAATTAACTAGGGGGATTTTATATGCATTTTCTAGTGCATAAAAATAGGTGCAAACTACATGGTTAATTTCCTTAATGCATCTAGTTTATTTAGAAAATTTTCTAGGAATTTTTCTAAGCTAGGAAAATGCATGTCTAACTCTCTATGTACACTAGCCGGGTGTACCCAGCATTTTCTAAAGTGTACCCAGCAAGTGAGGTGTGTGTGTGTGTGATAGGTGGGCCACCTGCTTGCGTCAGCAGTGATGAGTGTGGTAGAACTGCCCGAAATAACACACTTACGGAGGCGTTTGTCTTCCACTAAACACTAAGCACTCCGAAGTTGAGCTATATCAGGCAGTTCTGTCGAGCACACCCCATGGGAGAACCCAAAAATCTATATTTTTCAATAGGATTATAAATAGGAGAATAAAGCTTATAATATTTTAGCTATTTCTTACATCACTTTCCATGCAACATCAGAGTATAATATTTATTGTTTATAACAGTGGAATACAACTATGTTATCAGAGTTTTAGCAAAAATAAAATCATTAAATTGCAAGTTAAACATTAACATGGTGATCTATTATATACATCATAATAGGTTATAAGTTTTTCCATTGTAAAACATTTTGGGTGAAAGTTTCAAATAAACTCTATGTCTGCAACGTTAAGGAAATCCTCACTGAGCCCACCAGGAGGTTCCCGCACACAAGTGTCAGCTCTAGCATCCACATGTCACCTGCAACAGGGTAAAACAAACCCTCAGTACTCAATTTTACTCCACAAGACTTACCGTTAGAAGGAAATAAAAGACTCCAAGGATATGCAAGGCTATCTGACTTGTGGATTTATTGCATCTGCAGGAGCATTACTAAATGTGCATCCTTATATTCAATTTTATTAGCAGTCATCATTAGTTCATTAATTAACCATTCTATGTAAGCACCTATGCTACTTTCAAGCAAGTGGTAAGCAATCAGAACCATTTTACCATCTTTTATATTCTAGTTCTTACTACGGTGCTAGATCATAGACAAGTCATACCGTATTACACGGTGATTCATGAACTAATGTATCCCAGCTGGGTACCCCGAAACACACGCCCCACTTGTACCCCAGGCACAAGCAGGACCAACCCACCACTCTCCTATCAATGGGTCCAGGTCCCTATCCAAACTTGGACTCCAAGCCCCACACCTGAGTCCCTATAGAGCCTTTAAGTGCCGATATTTGATTGGCTTATCGAATATAGCCTGTTGTATCACTGTTAACTTGACAACTATTTCCTCATACTCCAATTCATCAAAATCCAAATAGACTTTTTGGTCTGCTGGAGCTCTAAATTCCGATGGCAATAGAAAAGCCATTTGAATATTAGTCGATGGTTGACCCCTATCGGCTGTTTGTTTAGCACGCCACACTTAAGGTCTACCAGACGCCTGAACATGTTCTAACTCTCTATTCCATAGGCGTTGCACCCTCCTTTTCTGGCTTCTTGTCAAACCTCCTGGACACCATTGCCCTTCCTGCCAAACGTATTCTTCTTCATTATCTTCTTCTTCATAATCAGCCCAGTTTTGATCAACAACTCGCTTCCCAAGCTGATCATGAACACTTCTATTTTTAAGCGCCGATCCATATTATTATGATGATACTCATCTCGAGCATGGATAGACCGGTGATTGGCTTAGGATTGCCTAAACTCCCAATATTGCTCACTGCACTCTAGGCAATTATTTCTAGTAGGCAACTTCAAACCTTTATTCCAACAATGTCTGAAGAAAGGACAACTCCAATATGATTCAGCTTGCTTTCTTTCATACCTCTCCTCTTCTTGTTGACGCTGGTATTCTTCCTCCTCTAACCAACCATGATAATCCTTTTCCTTTTGCCACTGCCATTTATTCAACAAAATTTGAGATATGACATACGGCCTTATCGCCCCATCCCTTGACGTCTTTCCCTACTCATATCGGCTCTTCTGTTGGTCATGATGCCTTTTAATCTCTCTATATTCATCAGCCGATATTTGCATCTTCGGGTCGATGGTTCCAGCTTCTTTGGCCCTAGTTGATGCTAGGACTTTAGTCTTGCCTTTGAGCAACCTAGCATCAACCATGTTCTAATCTCTTGGGAAAGGATTATCATCAACTTTCATTTTTCGAGGTGTATCAAATTTGAGCCTTCCTTGCTAAATAGCCCTCTATATATGTTGCTGAAAAACTCTGCACTCATTAGTAGAATGAGAAGTGGCATTGTGAAATTTGCAGAACTTCTTATTCTTTAGCTAATTGGGAGGCAACATAATATGATTATTGGGTAACTTGATCTGTCCCTTCTCAAGCAAGAAATCGAAGAGCTTGTCCGATTTTGTGACGTCGAAATCATATCTTTCTTTGACTCCTCTTCCCCTAGGGTTTGGCACCATTACTGTCTTCTTACCCTGATTCCATTCAGCCATAGCAACCTCTTCTTCTTCATCGTCTTCATAGCCGTCATCAACTAAATATGGATTATAGGTTTTGGCAATTGCGGCATTCTTCTAGAATTGGGTATCTCTGCGCATATTCTGGAATTGGCTATTGAGCGCTGCCACTCGTTGAGCCAACTGACCTAAATTGTCAAACTCTTGTCCCAGCAGCTTCTCTCTCCACATTGGCAACATTCCTTGAATGACCAATGTAGCTAGTTGATCATCGGTCAAGTTCAATGAGAAGCATAATTTTCTGGTTAGCATTTCTGTTGATCGTTTTGAGTTACAAAAATTGATCTACACACTTTATCACATGCATTGACACATAAACATGAGGCTCATGACATAGTTTAGCAAGTTGTTTAAGCGATAACACCGAGGGTGTTACAACGACGGTGTTGACGTTAAAGTCGTGGGCCCATGTGTCAGTGAAGGAGGGGGAGAGAAGCAGGGACTGATGGGGATGGAGGGGGATGGCAACACTATTTCCTCCTGGTCCCACCTAGCAGAGACAGAGAAGGGAGAGGACAGGGAATGACAGTGGATGGAGGTGGCCGCTCTAGTGACAGAATAGGGGAGGGGAGCTAGGCTCGTAGGAACAACTTTCACTGGTGGTATTAGCCCTTAGAGGTGGTGGATGAAAGGTGGACATGGTTCGTGGGGTCACGCCGCAGCCAGTGGTAGGGTCGTCGTCGGCAACGGGTGCCTGTGGCGGTGGTGGCAACTCACCAGAGTGGTCGTGGAGGTGCTGTGCACTAGACTCGGCCCTAGAGGCCCTATACTACTCAGCTAACTACATGTACATGTGTGTGGGTGAACAAGAAGTGCAGTGGGGGTGGTGATGTGCCCTAGGTTGGCCTCGCCGATGATGGCCGATGGCCATGGTGGCTCGGTGGAGCGGGGCTCACGCAGGTAGCGCACTACAAAGACCTAGGCTACCAACTATCTATAGAAAAAGGAAAAGGAGAAGCTTGGGGACTCACTGATCACTCTAATCAGCCAGAGACATAGCGGAGAAGGAGAAAGAGGGGGCGGCACAAATGGCGCTGGCAGACTCCTGAATTGGGGAAAGTGGAAGAAAAGGGGAAAGAGGAGGGGAAAGGGGAAGAGGAGGAGGAGATGAGGTGTTCCCACCCTTGGCGAAGCTGGTGGTGGAGAGGGCGAGGCGAGAGCATCACCGGCCGGGCCTATTTATAGGCCGGCTAGCTGGTGTCCCGGTGGCAAGATATTTTGTGGCCGTCCTCGTCTAGTCACATCGCCATGGCTAGCGCTCACCCATGTGTATGCCAAAGTGCCTTGGTGGCTACTCTAGCGGCTTGGCACATCAGCGACCATGGTGCCGACCGTTGACGCATTCACAGTGAGGGGGAAGAGGGAGAAGAGGAGAAAAGAGGGGCATCGTGAGGTCTCGCTGTCATCGTGCCACCGTTGACACTCCACTAGCACTAGGGTGGCGCTGGTGGGGCGTTGACACAGGTGCTATGTCGCGTATGGCTGCCTACAGTGAGGTAGGTGGCGGAGCTAACGGGTGGGGCCCGGGCATCAGTGGGAAAGAGGGAGGAGAAGGGGGAGTGGGCAAGGCCGGGCTGAGCTAGGCCGGCTCACGCAAGAGGAAGGGAAGGAGGGGATGGGCTAGGCTGCTATGGTGGGCTGAGAGGAGGGGGAGAATGAGCTCGTGAGGCTTTTTCCAATTTCCAATTCCCTTTTATATTTCCTAACTCAATTATGTATATGCTTAAATGATTTCAAATTTAAATTTGAATGCATGAGTGTGTAAAAAGGTGCCACCATAAGTTCAACAAGTCAAGCAATCATTCACACACAAAGTTTTACACATATATTTTTATGTTCCTATGTTATTTTATTTGTAAAAATTATCTAGGTTAGCTGTATATATTATCTCCTATGCATTTTTTTAAAAAGTTCAAATTTTTAGTGATTTCTAAATCTAGGTTAAATTTTAGGGTGTTACTATAAGATTGCAATATCCAAAGATATAAGCATTTCTAATGTGTTGCTAGTTGAGAGCTTGAACTTCAATTTACTATCCGTGGCTCAATTGTGTGATCTTGGATTTAAATGCATATTTGGGGTAGATGATGTAGAGATCATAAGTGTAGATGTCTCTAAGTTGATCTTCAAATGCTTTAACTATGAGCATCTATACTTGGTTGACTTCAATGTTTGTGAAACTAAATTGTCAACATGCTTGTTTACTAAGTCTAGTATGGACTGGTTATGGCATAGAAGGCTTGGTCATCTTGGAATGAAACAATTGAATAGATTGGTTAAGCATGATTTGGTTAGAGGCTTGAAAGATGTGTTTGAGAAGGATAAGCTTTGTAGCTCTTGTCAAGCCAGTAAACAAGTTGGAAACACCCATCCTAAGAAAAGCATAATGAGCAGTAGCAAGACATTTGAGTTGTTGCACATTGATTTGTTTGGGCCAACACAATACACTAGCATCGGTAGAAATAAATATGGCTTTGTGATAGTGGATGACTACACTAGATACACTTGGACATTCTTTCTAGTGGACAAGAGTGATGTGTTTGCAACATTCAAATCATTTGTCAAGGGCATTCATAATGAGTTTGAAACAACCATCAAGAGAGTTAGAAGTGACAATGGTAGTGAATTCAAGAACACTAGAATTGATGAGTTGTGTGATGATTTTGGAATTAGACTTTAATTCTCGGTCATGTACACTCCACAATCAAATGGCCTTGTTGAGAGAAAGAATAGAACCTTGATTGACATGGCAAGATCAATGTTGAGTGAGTACAATATGAGTCAATCCTTTTGGGCAGAAGCTATCAACACGGCTTGCTATTGTAGCAACCGCTTGTATTGTCACCCATTGAAGGAGAAGACACCGTATAAGCTCTTGAATGGTAGAAAGCCCAACATTGCATATTTTTGGGTCTTTGGTTGCAAATGCTATATCTTGAAGAAAGGCACTAGATTGGGCAAGTTTGAGAAGAAATGTGATGAAGGATTCTTGCTTGGATACTCAACCATTAGCAAAGCATATAGAGTTTGGAATTTGGAAAGTGGTACTCTTGAGGAAGTTCATGATGTTGAATTTGATGAAACCAAGGGTTTCCAAGATAAGAATGAGAATTTGGAAGATGTTAGAGGCATTCAACTTTCAAATGTTGTGGGGGTATGGCCCCCGGTATTTACAAGAAAGACATGGGCCACACCATCAGAGGTGGCCCGACCCACAAGATCGAGGCATGCACGGCGCTGCTCGGCGTGCACCGCAGGACATTGTATAGTACCAAATAGGATACTTTACTTGTAACCCTACCTCCTCCAGAGTATATAAGGAGAGGTAGAGGTCCCCTAGTGGGGAGGATCCATCACGATCCATCAGATCTCATTTACATACAGCAATACAATTAGACGCAGGGCATAGGTATTCCGCCTTCACGGCGGCCGAACCTAGATAAAACCTCGTGTCTATCTTGCGTCACCATCTCGTTCGTAGCTTGCGCACCTATCTGCCGATAATCTACTACCTTGGGTATACACCTAGGTAGACTACTGACCATATTTCATCGACAGTGGCGCGCCAGGTAGGGGGTGTGCGTACTGCTCCCTAGACGAACAAGATGGTCATCATCCCCGGCTCCATGGCTACGTTGAACGGCCTCACGTTCACCATCGGCCAGATCACCTGGACCACTGGCTTCGACAACTTCATCGCCATGACCATAGAGGAGGCATAGATCCAATCTACGTTGACCACTGCTTCACCAGCATCAGCTACGGCTCTGACCATGTTGGATTTGGCTCCGGCCACACCAGCATCATCTTCAGCCATGCCGACAACCTGTCATTCGCTTCCTCGCTACAAAGGGAGGCAGATTGACAACACCAACCTGCTCGACTCCATCGATCAGGACGACGTTGACCCGAACTACTTACTCTGACCACCTATCACATCACAATGATGATCGCCGCGAAGAACGACGCCATGACAACTGCGACTGCCGCCATGATGATAGTTCAGAAAGCTCAAGCGCCGGGCAACTTCGTCAATGCCGACCAGATAATCCCATACGCCGCCGACTAGACGTTCTATCTAAAGCTAAGTGATGCTTTAATATTTTTCTAATATTCTCCAATCTTCGTATATCACCATAATGTTTCTCCGAGCTGTTTTCTCTATGTTTGCTCTCCAAACGTTTTTCTTTCATGTATACCATCTTAAAGATGACATACAGCTAAGTCTAAGGCGAACCCTCGATCAGTCACATTGATGCTCGGACGCCTCTAGAGACAGCCCTATCTCTGACTCCTCCCTACACATGCACGAGCGTCTGCCCTCTGCGTTATGGGTGGTCAGCACTGGCTCCTTAGTGACGTCTGGGCTCCACGCTCGACGTTATGGACTATGGGCTAGCTAGGGCTAGAGACTTAGCTACACACTAACTATTTGGGTGGTTTATATTAAACATAAATATATTTTCACGCCAACTGATCACGCCAAACTGCATATGCCGTTTCATCACCATTGCTAATTTTTTCTCCAGAGCTCATTTATTTGTGCATCATGTACTACCCGTTCTACATATTTGTATTGTAGGATCGTCATCCAGGTGATCGGATCACCTAGTGCTTGGGCTTCTCCACCGATCAACTGGTCGGACTACTTGGTTCATGGACCCCATCGCTGACCAGTTGATCGAACTGTTCGCCGGTTGCTTCTACTCAATGCTCACTTCGCCACCGACCAGTTGACCAGACTGTTCGCCGCTCGTGCTTCATCACCAGCTACGCTAGTTACTCCTCAGCGCTTGGATTCTTCGTGCTCGAGGACTAAGTGGGCATACTTCACCGCACGAACGTCGCCAGCTACGCCGAGGACTCCTCGGTGCTCAAACATTGCCGCCTACGCCGAGGACTCTTCGGTGCTCGAACATTGCTGCCTACGCCGAGGACTCTTTGGTGCTCGAACATCACAGCATGTGCCGAGGACTCCTCACTCCTTGGTGCTCGGACATCGCTAGTGACGCCAGGGACTCCTCGCTCCTCGGTGCTCGAACAATGCCAACGACGCTGAGGACTCCTCGGTGCTCAGACATCGCAACCTGTGCCGGGGACTCCTCGCTCCTCGGTGCTCGGACATCGCCAGCGACGCCGGGGACTCCTTGCTCCTCGGTGCTCGGTCATCGCCAGCGACGCTAGGGACTCCTCGCTCCTCGGTGCTCAGACATCGCCAGCGACGCCGGGGACTCCTCGCTCCTCGGTGCTCGGACAACACCAGCGACGCCGAGGACTCCTCGGTGCTCGAACATCGCAGCCTATGACAGGGACTCCTCAGTGCTCAAACATTGCCACCTACACTGAGGAATCTTCGGTGCTCGAACATTGCCACCTACGCCAAGGACTCTTTGGTGCTCGGACATCATAGCCTGTGCCGGGGACTCCTCGCTCCTCGATGCTCGGACATCGCCAGCAATGCCGGGGACTCCTCGCTCCTCGGTGCTCGGTCATCGCCAACGATGCTAGGGACTCCTCGCTCCTCGGTGCTCGGACATCGCTAGTGATGCTAGGGACTCCTCGCTCCTCGGTGCTCGGACAACGCTAGCGACACCGAGGACTCCTCGGTGCTTGGACATCGTAGCCTGTGCCGGGGACTCCTTGCTCCTCGGTGCTCGAACATCACCAGCGACGCCGGGGACTCCACGCTCCTCAGTGCTCGGTCATCGCCAGTGACGCCAGGGACTCCTCGCTCCTCGGTGCTCGGACAACGCTAGCGATGCCGGGGACTCCTCGCTCCTCAGTGCTCGTACATTGCCAGCGACGCCGAGAACTCCTTACTCCTCGGTGCTCAGTCATCGCCGGCGATGCCGGGGACTTCTCGCTCCTCGGTGCTCGGTCATCGCCAGCGATGTCGGGGACTCCCTTGTTGCTCGAATCTTGCTACATCTCATCGGTGTGCTATCAAGCTGCTCCATGCTATTCGTATCAGGGTGCTAATCTTGGGCAGCATGTCTAGGGTCTTGATACGCGCATGTCAGATGACGTTGGCAAAGCTTTCAAACTTCTTTTTCTTTGACCCTGCTACAAGATTCATTCTTTATCTTCTAGCAGGCTTGGGGACTAAGTGGGCATACTTCACCTTGCGGTGAATGTGCTTGTTCTCATCTCGAGGCTACGCCCGGGGACTGGCTGCCTGCTCGGCTGGTTTTCTACTTTCTGACCCTAGCACCACGCGACTACATCACCTACTGTCAGGCTCGGGGACTAGCTGTGGGGGTATGGCCCCCGGTATCTACAAGACAAGACATGGGCCGCACCATCAGAGGTGGCCCGGCCCATAAGATCGAGGCATGCACGGCACTACTCGGCGTGCACCGCAAGACATTGTATAGTACCAAATAGGCTACTTTACTTGTAACCCTACCTCCTCCAGAGTATATAAGGAGAGGTAGGGGTCCCCTAGCGGGGAGGATCCATCACGATCCATCAGATCTCATTTACATATAGTAATACAATCAGACGTAGGACGTAGGTATTACGCCTTCACGGCGGCCGAACCTAGATAAAACCTCATGTCTGTCTTGCGTCACCATCTCGTTCGTAGCTTGCGCACCTGTCTGCCGATAATCTACTACCTTGGACATACCCCTAGGTAGACTGCCGACCATATTTCATTGACAAATGCCATGAAGAACATGGATGTTGGTGAATTTAGGACTAGGCAAGTGATTGATGAAGAAGATGATCAAGTGCAAGTGCTCTCTAACTTAAATGTGCAAGTTGACACTAATCAAGCAAGTTCAAGTGGCTCTCATGACAATGTACAAGATCAAGTGGCTAGTTCATCATCTCAACCTAATGATCAAGCAAGTGCAAGCAATCAAGTTCCAATACTCCAACCAACCCATATTGCAAGAGATTGTCCATTGGACATTATAATTGGAGATATTTCAAGAGGTGTACAAATAAGATCAAGATTAGCTTCATTTTGTGAGCATTTCTCATTTGTGTCATCCATTGAACCAAAGAAGATAGATGAAGCTTTGTTAGATGTTGATTGGGTGAGTGCTATGCATGAAGAATTGAACAACTTCACTAGAAATCAAGTATGGGAATTAGTGGAGAGACCAAAGGGACATATTGTGATTGGAACCAAATGGGTTTTTAGAAAGAGTAAATTTCACTAGCGGTCCTTAAACTTATCCTGAGTTCTCATTCAGGTCCTGGTACTTTTAAATTGCATATTTAGCTCCCTAAACTTGTCCTAAGTTCCAGGTCCCAGTACTTTTAAATTGTGCATTTAGTTCCCCAAACTTGTCCCAAGTTCTCATACAGGTCCCGATACTTTTAAATTGCACACTCAGGGCCCTAAAGGTGTATTGTTGTACCATTATGGGAGTGTGGGGAACTAAATGTGAATAGATGGTGAGAATGAGCATGAGCTCCTACTCGATGAGGGAGCGAAAGGACTATGGTGGCGGTGGTAGTGCTGTTGAAGGCGATTGCCACGAGGCAAGGGCTGATGCCATGGTGAGGTGGAGTAGGAGCAAGTCAAGCGCAATTGAGGAGGGCCATAGAAGCAAAGGCTTGACTGGGATGTGTGGTAGGGAAAGCATGACAAGGACGGTCAAGCAGCAAAGCAGGTCCTAGGAAGCTAGTTCTACACATGCAATGCATTGTGTGCGAAGGAGATGGACCGAAATGGTACAATAATACAATTTTAGAAAATTGGGCATGTATTTTTTAATTCCTAGGACTGAGATGAAAACTTGGGACAAGTTTAGGGAGCTAAATGCATGATTTAGGACCTGAATGAGAACTTGAGACAAGCTTAGGGAGCTAAACACACAATTTAGAAGTACCAGGACCTGGATGAGAACTCATAACAAGTTTAGGGAGCTAAATGTGTAATTTAAAAGTACTAGGACCTAGATGAGAACTCGAGACAAGTTCGAGGACCGCCAGTGAAATTTACTCTTTTAGAAACAAGCAAGATCAAGATGGGATAGTAGTAAGGAACAAAGCAAGATTGGTAGCACAAAGATACACTCAAGTGGAAGGTCTTGACTTTGGAGAAACATATGCCCCAATTGCTAGATTTGAAGCAATTAGAATCTTGCTAGCATATGCTTGTGCCCACAACATCAAGCTCTATCAAATGGATATCAAGAGTGCATTTCTCAATGGCTACGTCATTGAAGAAGTTTATGTTGAGCAACCTCCCGGTTTTAAAGATGACAAGAAGCCCAACCATGTGTACAAGTTGAAGAAGGCATTATATGGCTTGAAGCAAGCACCTAGAGCATGTATGAGAGATTGAGGGACTTCCTACTCTCTAAAGGGTTCATGATGGGTAAGGTTGGCACCACTCTTTTCACCAAGGAGATTGGCAAAGACTTGTTTGTGTTGCAAATCTATGTTGATGACATCATATTTGGATCAACCAATCAAGAGTTTTGTGAAGAGTTTGGGAAGATGATGACTAATGAGTTTGAGATGTCCATGATTGGAGAGTTGAGTTACTTCCTTGGTCTTCAAATTAGGCAATTGAAGAATGATACATTTGTGAGTCAATCCAAGTACATCAAAGACATTCTCAAGAAGTTTGACATGAATGAAGCAAAGCCAATTAGTACACCAATGGGAACAAATGACAATTTGGATAGTGATGCAAGTGGCAACATGGTGGATCAAAATTGTATCGGTCTATGATTGGAAGCCTACTCTATGTGACCGCATCAAGGCCGGATGTTATGTTTAGTGTGTGCTTGTATGCAAGATTTCAAGCCTCACCAAGAGAAAGTCATTTGAAGGCTACAAAGAGAATATTGAGGTATTTAAAGCATACAAAAAATATTGGTTTGTGGTATCCCAAAGTAGCAAAGTTTGAACTTGTTGGATATTCGGACTCTGACTATGCGGGATGCAAGGTTCAAAGGAAGAGCACATCGGGCACTTGTCAATTGTTGGGAAGATCACTTGTTTCATAGTCATCAAAGAAGCAAAATGGTGTTGCATTATCAACTGCCGAAGCCGAATACTATCCACCGGTAGTTGTTGTACACAAATTCTTTGGATGAAGGCCACCTTGAATGACTTTGGAATCAAGTTCAAGAAGGTGCCATTGCTATGTGACAATAATAGTGCTATCAAGCTCACCAACAATCTGGTTCAACATGCAAGAACAAAGCACATTGATGTCCGCCACCATTTCATAAGAGATCATCAATAAAAAGGGGATATTTGCATTGAGAGTGTTGGCACCGAAGATCAACTTGCCAACATATTCACCAAGCCATTTGATGAGAAGAGGTTTTGCAAGCTAAGGAATGAGTTGAACATATTGGATTTCTCAAATATGTGTTGATGCACCCCCCGCTTATATGACATGCTTTTCCTTCGAGCAACCAAGGTAAAAGTTGATTGGCATGCATACATACTTTGCTAAGGACTTGTTTAGTGCATCTAGTTATTCATCATGTTTTATAGGCTCATTCATGAAAATTAAAAGAATTTGATGCTTGTATGGTACCACTATTGCCTCTCTGCTTGATTGATCTAGTGGTAGCATATGACATGTTTGTGGGCTTGTGAACCTAGTGTTTAATCTAGAAAATGAGCTATAAGTGTTTAACTCAACATGATACAAGATAACCCTTATTTGGAGGTGTGAAGAAGCTTGTTCTTGGATCAAATCAAGTTAAATATCTTTGTCAAGTGCTCTAGATTGGACCAAATTTGGGAAAATGATCCTCACCCCATGTATTGACATTGATAATCTTATCTATCTAAAATTGAACCTTTGTGGTCATTGATGACAAAGGGGGAGAAGTAATTCACAAAGATTGGGGGGAGAGAAACAAAGATAGAGTGAAAAGATGACAAAGGGGAAAATATGAAAGTAAAAGTAAGGGGATAAATTAAAATTTGAGCACACAAGTAGGGGGAGCAAGCTCATAAACTTGTATGTTGCATTTGAATGGCACAAGTTTTAAATTAAAATTCCATGCTTATGTGGTATATGCTAGTTGTAGGCTTGAATAATGAAATGAAGAAGTAGCATGCATAGGATGATAGTTAGATATACCTTGCTTACTTTCAAAGTTTTACAAGTGGTACTAGAACCTTGCATATAATGTTGATCTCATGAGGTATCTAGTGTTTGTGTTTTGCAAGTAATTTCAAGTGGAATCTATCTAGCAATGGTGCTAAGGATGGTATATTTGGTGCACTCCGATTGGTATCATGCTTCAAAGGTCTATCTCTTATATCTTAGCATCATTTGGTAGATATTGCCCTCCCACATTTCCTATCCATGCATATGTGCAAGCTTCATTTCAAACTCTTAGCACATATGTAGGGGGAGCTAATGCTACCAATTGGGGTTAATGAAACTTGTCCATATCATTTGCACATGGTAAAATACTTGGACAAGCAACATGGATTGAAAATGTTTTCAATTCATATCTTTATGAAAGGGTTGTCATCAATTATCAAAAAGGGGAGATTGAAAGCTCTAGTTTGGTTTTGGTGAATTGATGAAACCCTAAGTTCTAACCTATTTGCTCTAGTAATCATGAGATATGGAAGCTAAAAGTTCATCAAGCCCTTTAGTGGGTTTTGGATGATTGAATGTCAATGTGATTAAAGGTCTAACTCATTTACTAAGTGTGGATAGGAAATAGGTTATCTCACAGGTATATAATGAAAGCCAAAATGATGTGTTGTTGTAAATAATCTAGTTCAAACACAAGACAACATTGCAAATGTAATTCATGCAAGGCTTACTCATTGTGGGATTTCTATGGCTTATATGAAAGCAAGCACGTTGAAGAACTTATTAATGAGACATAAGAGATTACATATGGAATGGTCTCACATACTAAATCTTGCTACACTGAAAGACATTTGTACAAATGATCTAAATGGATGATTCAACACCAAGTGTGACTTGATGGCTTGAGATGGTGAAGATAGCAAGGAAAGGCTTTGAGGTACTAAGCAAGGGTGAAGGGCAAGCGACGATGAAAGGTCATAATGGCTAGAGGGGCGGGTGAATAGCCTATTAAAAAATTCTACAACAACACTTAACAAAACGGTTAGACAATTATGAGGCGAACCAAGTGTTGAGCTAGCCAACTCAAAAAGACAAGCCACCTATCACAATTCTAGTTTAGATAGTGTCTATTCACACAATAGCTATGACACTACTCTATGTTAGTGTGCTCTCAAAGGCAAACTAAAGAGCCACACCAACCAAGTTATGCAAGCTCTCACAACTAGCTACACTAGAGCTTGACAACTAGTTTGCGGTAATGTAAAGAGAGTGATCAAGAAGATTATACCACCGCGTAGATGAATGAACCAATCAATCACAAGGATGAATAACAATGAAGACCAATCACCTCGAAATCAATGATCAACACAATGATTTTTTACCGAGGTTCACTTGCTTGCCGGCAAGCTAGTCCTCATTGTGGCGATTCACTCACTTGGAGGTTCACGTGCTAATTGGCTTCACACGCCAAACCATCAATAGGGTGCCACACAACCAACACAAGATGAGGATCACACAAGCCATGAGCAATCCACTAGAGTACCTTTTGGCTCTCCGCCAGGGAAAGGTCAAGAACCCCTCACAATCACCATGATCGGAGCCGGAGACAATCACCACCCTCCGCTCAATGATCCTCGCTGCTCCAAGCCGTCTAGGTGGCGGCAACCACCAAGAGTAACAAGCAAAACCCACAGTGAAACACAAACAACAAGTGCCTCTAGATGCAAACACTCAAGCAATGCACTTGGATTCTCTCCCAATCTCACAAAGATGATGAATCAATGATGGAGATGAGTGGGAGGGCTTTGGCCAAGCTCACAAGGTTGCTATGTCAATGCAAATAGCCAAGAGAGTGAGCTTGAGCCGGCCATGGGGCTTAAATAGAAGCCCCCACAAAATAGAGCTATTGTACCCTTTCACTAGGCACAACGCGGGGTGACCGGACGCTCCGGTCCAATTGACTGGACGCTGACCTTCAGCGTCCGGTCACGTGATTCATGCCACATGTCCCCTGCATCAAATATTATTCGTCAAATTTCAACGGTCATCAGTTGACCAGATGCGTCAGTTAGAAAGCGACCGGACGCTGGACCTCAGTGTCCGGTCATTTCTAGTAAGGTTCCAAATATGAATTTTCACGACCGGACGCGTCCGGTCATGCCCGATCGGACTCACCCAGCGTCTGGTCATTCAACGTCTCCTCTGTGTGCCTCACATCAGCATACGTCAGCACTGACCAGACGCACCCTGCCAGTGTCCGGTCGTTTGACCAATGCTAGCGTCTTCGCTGATACATCTGACCGGACATGCAGGTCCAACCGTGGCCAGCGTCCGGTCACTCCCAGTGACCTCCGTCTTTTCTTTCTCGGGCGCCGGTGGAGTTACCTACCCTTACACCTAAACTTCACCACCCTTGATCAAATGTGCCAACCACCAAGTGTATCACCTTGTGCACATGTGTTAGCGTATTTTCACAAACATTTTCAAGGGTGTTAGCACACCACTAGATCTTAAATGGATATGCAATGAGTTAGAGCATCTAGTGGCACTTTGATAACCGCATTCCGATACGAGTTTCACCCCTCTTAATAGTACGGCTATCGATCCTAAATGTGATCACACTCACTAAGTGTCTTGATCACCAAATCAAAATGGCTCCTACAATTTATACCTTTGCCTTGAGCCTTTTGTTTTTCTCTTTCTTCTTTCCAAGTCCGAGCACTTGATCATCACCATGGCATCACCATCATCATGTTATGATCTTCATTTGCTTGACCACTTGGAGTGTGCTACCTATATCATGATCACTTGATAAACTAGGTTAGCACTTAGGGTTTCATCAATTCACCAAAACCAAACTAGAGCTTTCAATCTCCCCCTTTTTGGTAATTGATGACAACCCTTTCACAAAGATATGAATTAAAATTCAATTGAATCCATGTTGCTTGCCCAAGCATATTTACCATGTGTAAAAGGAAATGGACAAGTTTCATGAACCCCAAATGGTAGCAATTGCTCCCCCTACATATGTGCTAAGAGTTTGGATTGTAGCTTTCACATATGCTTGGATAGGAAATATAGGAGTCAATGTCTACGAAATGATGCTAAGGTATAAAAGATGGACCTTTGAAGCGTGATACCAATTGGAGTGCACCATTATACCATCCTTAGCATCATGGTTAGCTTGATACCACTTGGAAACAACACTTTGAAAATGAAATCACTATATAACCTATGCATGCTAGTTTTTCATTTCATCATTCAAACCTACAACTAGCATACACCACACAAGCATGGATATCGAAATTTAAAACTTGTGCCATGCAAGCAAACATATGAAATGCACATTCAAATACACCATACAAGTTCATGAGCTTGCTCCCCCTACTTGTGTGCTCAAAATTTTAATTGATTGCTTTCCTTTGTCATATCTCTCCCCCTATGTTAAATTCTCCCCTTTGGTATCTATTTACTATCTTTGTGCACTATTTCTCCCCCTTTGTCATCAATGACCACAAAGGTTTAAAAAGTAGATAGGTTAGGATTATCAATGTCAATCAATGGGGTGAGGATCATATTCCCACAATTTTGGTCCAATCTAGATCATTTGCCAAAGATATTTAACTCGTTTTGATCCAAGGACAAGCTTCTTCACACCTCCTAATAAGGGTTATCTTGTACCATGTTGAGTTAAACACTTAGAGCTCATTTTCTAGATTAAACACTAGGTTTACAAGCCCACAAACATGTCATATGCTACCACTAGATTAAGTCAAGAATAGAAGCTATAGTGGTACCATACAATCATCAAATTCATTTGATTTTCATGAATGAGCCTATTAAACATGAAAGATGTCTAGATGCACTAAACAAGTCCTTAGCAAGGATGCATGCCATGCCAATCAACTTTTACCTTGGATTGCTCGAAGGAGAGGCATGTCATATAAGTGGGGAGGTGCATCAACACATATTTGAGAAATCCAATATGTTCAACTCATTCCTTAGCTTGCAAAACCTTTTCTCATCCAATAGCTTGGTGAATATGTCGGCAAGTTGATCTTCAGTGCCTACACTCTCAATGCAAATGTCCCCTTTTTGTTGGTGATCTCTTATGAAATGGTGGCGGACATCAATGTGCTTTGTTCTTGCATGTTGAACCGGATTGTTGGTCAACTTGATTGCACTCTCATTATCACATAGCAATGGCACTTTCTTGAACTTGATTCCAAAGTCACTCAAAGTGGCCTTCATCCAAAGTACTTGTGCACAACAACTACCAACGGATATGTATTCGGCTTCGGTGGTTGATAATGCAACACTATTTTGCTTCTTTGATGACCATGAAACAAGTGATCTTCCCAACAATTGACATGTGCCCGAGGTGCTCTTCCTTTCAACCTTACATCCCGCATAATCCGAGTTGGAGTAACCAATTAGCTCAAACTTTGCTCCTTTGGGATACCACAAACCAACATTTGGTGTATGCTTCAAGTACCTCAATATTCTCTTTGTTGCCTTCAAATGACTTTCTCTTGGTGAGGCTTGAAATCTTGCACACATGCATACACTAAACATGACATCCAGCCTTGATTCAGTCACATAGAGTAGGCTTCCAATCATAGACCGATACAATTTTTGATCCATCATATTTCCACTTGCATCACTATCCAAGTTGCCATTTGTTCCCATTGGTGTGCTAATGACTTTGCTATCACTCATGCCAAACTTCTTGATCATGTCCTTGATATACTTGCCTTGACTCACAAATGTACGATTCTTCAATTGCTTGATTGGAAGACCAAGGAAGTAACTCAACTCTCCAATCATGGACATCTCAAACTCATTAGCCATCATCTTTCCAAACTCATCACAAAAGTCTTGATTGGTTGATCCAAATATAATATCATCAATATAGATTTGCAACACAAACAAGTCTTTTCCAATTTTCTTGATGAAAAGAGTGGTGTCAACCTTGCCCATTGTGAACCCTTTAGAGAGTAGGAAATCCCTCAATCTCTCATACCATGCTCTAGGTGCTTGCTTCAAGCCATACAATGCTTTCTTCAACTTGTATACATGGTTGGGTTTCTTATCATCTTCAATACCAGGAGGTTGCTCAACATATACTTCTTCATTGATGTAGCCATTGAAAAATGCACTCTTAACATCCATTTGATAGAGCTTGATGTTGTGGGCACAAGCATAGGCTAGCAAGATTCTAATTGCTTCCAATCTAGCAACTGGGGCATATATTTCTCGAAAGTCAAGACCTTCAACTTGTGTATAGCCTTGTGCTACCAATCTTGCTTTGTTCCTTACTACTATCCCATCTTGATCTTGCTTGTTTCTAAAGACCCATTTAGTTCCAATCACATTGTGTCCCTTTGGTCTTTCTACTAACTCCCATACTTGATTTCTTATGAAATTATTCAACTCTTCATGCATAGCATTTACCCAATCAACATCCTTCAATGCTTCATCTATCTTCTTTGGTTCAATGGATGACACAAATGAGAAGTGTTCACAAAATGATGCTAATCTTGATCTTGTTTGTACACCTCTTGAAATATCACCAATGATAGTGTCCAAAGGATGATCTCTTGCAATATTAGTTGGTTGGAGCATTGGGACTTGATTGCTTGCACTTGCTTGATCATTTGGTTGAGATGATGTACTAGCCACTTGATCTTGTTCATTACCATGAGAGCCACTTGCACTAACTTGATTTGTATCATCTTGCACATTTGAGTTAGAGAGCACTTGCACTTGATCATCTTCATCATCATTCACTTGCCTAGGCCTCAATTCACCAATATCCATGTTCTTCATGGCATTTGAAAGTTGAATACCTCTAACATCTTCCAAGTTCTCATTCTCTACTTGTGAACCCTTGGTCTCATCAAATTCAACATCATGAACTTCCTCAAGAGTACCACTATCCAAATTCCAAACTCTATATGCTTTGCTTGTAGTGGAATAACCAAATAGGAATCCTTCATCACATTTTTTTGTCAAACTTGCCCAATCTAGTGCCTTTCTTCAAGATATAACATTTGCAACCAAAAACCTAAAAATATGCAATGTTTGGCTTTCTACCATTCAAGAGCTCATATGGTGTCTTCTCTTTCAATCGGTGACAATAGAGGCGGTTGCTACAATAGCAAGCCATGTTGATAGCTTCGGCCCAAAAAGATTGACTCACATTGTACTCACTAAGCATAGATCTTGCCATATCAACGAGTGTTCTATTTTTTCTCTCAACAAGGCCATTTGATTGAGGTGTGTACTTGGCCAAGAATTGATGTCTAATTCCAAATTCATCACACAACTCATCAATTCTAGTGTTCTTGAACTCACTACCATTGTCACTTCTAACTCTCTTGATGGTTGTTTGAAACTCATTGTGAATGCCTTTGACAAATTATTTGAATGTTGCAAATACATCACTTTTATCCACTAGAAAGAATACCCATATGTATCTTGTGTAGTCATCCACTATTACAAAGCCATATTTATTTCCACCGATACTAGTGTATTGTGTTGGCCCAAACAAGTCAATGTGCAATAACTCAAATGCTTTACTAGTGCTCATCATGCTTTTCTTAGGATGGGTGTTTCCAACTTGTTTGATGGCTTGACAAGAGCTACAAAGCTTATCCTTTTCAAACACAACATCTTTCAAGCCTTTAACTAAGTCATGCTTAACCAACCTATTCAATTGTTTCATTCCAACATGACCAAGCCTTCTATGCCATAACCAACCCATGCTAGACTTAGTGAACAAGCATGTAGATAATCTAGCTTCACTAGCATTGAAATCAACCAAGTATAAATTCTCATATCTAAAACCTTTGAAGATTAAATTAGAGCCATCTACACTTATGATCTCTACATCATCTACTCCAAATATGCATTTGAATCCAAGTTCACACAATTGAGCCATGGATAGCAAATTGAAATTCAAGCTCTCAACTAGCAACACATTGTATATGCTCATGTCATTGAATATTGCAATCTTACCAAGCCCTTTGACCTTGCCTTTGCCATTGTCACCAAATGTGATACTATCATAACCATCATTGCCATTGGTGTTGATTAAGTTGAACATTCTTTCATCACCGGTCATGTGTTGAGTGCACCCACTATCAAGAACCCAATGCCTTCCTTCGGCTTTGTAATTGACCTACAAGAGAAGATCAATTCTTTTTAGGTACCTAAACTTGCTTGGGTCCTTGAAGGTTAGTCACTAAGCTCTTTGGTACCCAAATGGCTTTCTTCTTTGAGCCCATCCATGGTTTACCAATGAACTTAGCCTTCACACCATTTGTACCCTTAGTAAGCATATAGCATGAATCAAGCCTTATGAAGGATACATTAGCATTTTTGCTCTTGTTTTTGTACTCTTGCTCTTTATGACCAACTTGCTTGCAACTAGTGTAAAACCGACCATTGTTCTTCACAAAACTAGTCTTGTGAGGAGCAAAGGCCACCTTGCCTTTCTTGGGGGTATAGCCCAATCCCTCTTTGTAGAGAGAAGCTATTTGGCTACCCAAGCACATAAGCAAGCGATCCTCACCACCATAGGCCTTAGCCAAAGTGTAAGTGAGCTTGTTGACCTCCTTCTTGAGATTCTCATTCTCAACCATTAGTGAGGCATCACAAGTGAAACCATCACTACTAGATGAGGTAGAAGTAGAAGTACTACAAGAAGGGTTAGTAGGAGCAACAATGATAGTCATAGATAGCGATTCATCAATTATATCACAAGTTAAACCTACATTGCAAGTTTCAACATGCTTCTTTTTATTTTGCTCATCAAGCAAAGAGGAATGAGCCTTTTCAAGCTTTTGTGAGTTTTGCCAAGCTTCTCATTGGCTTCCTCTAGCCTCACATGAGATGCATTGAGCTCATCAAAGGCTTGCTTAAGGTCTTTTAGTTCCTTACGCAAGCTTTTGCATTCCCTTCTCTTGATATCAAAGTGTTCTCTAGCATGTCAATTAATTCATCCTTAGTAGGTTCATCATCATCACTATCACTATCATTTTCATTTTCATTTTCATTATCATATTCTTCATCACTTTCATCATCGCAAGTTTGTACCTTAGTGGCCTTAGCCATGAAGCATGATGAAGAGTCAAAGAGAGAAGGCTTCTCATTGATTGCAATGCTTGCAAATGCCTTCTTCTTGGTGGTCTTGTCATCATCACTATCATCATCATCACTTGAAGAAGCATCACTATCCCAAGTGACCACATATGAACCACCCTTCTTCTTCTTGAAGGTCATATTGTCCTTCTCTTTATTTTCCTTCTTGTCCTTCTTCTTGTTCTTCTTCTTGTCATCATCATTATCGCTATTGTATGGGCATTGAGCAACAAGATGATCTTTGCTTCCACACTTGAAGCACCTTCTTGACTCTTCTTTGTTCTTCGATGAAGACTTCTTTCTTCTAGCACGATAGCCCTTCTTCACCATGAAATTGCCAAATCTCTTGACAAATAGAGCCATTTTCTCATCATCATCATCATCCCAAGATTCATCTTCTTCACTTGATGTTTCTTGCTTAGCTTTGCCCTTGGATGATGTGGCCTTGAATGCCACACTCTTCTTCTTCTCATCCTTCCTCTCATCTTTCTTCTCCTTCTTTTCTTCCTTCTCATCTTCATCTCTATATGTATCATCGATCATGATGTCTCCTAACACTTAGTTTGGTGTCATGGTGTCCAAACCACTCCTTACTAGAATAGTGACCAATGTGCCAAATCTTGAAGGTAAGCATCTCAAGAACTTGTGGGAGAAGTCCTTGTCCTTCACCTCTTCTCCAAGTGCTTTGAGATCATTGATAAGCACTTGAAGCCTATGAAACATCTCCGGCACACTCTCATCCTCCTTCATCTTGAAGCTTGCAAACTTCTCCTTGAGAATGTAAGCCTTTGCACCTTTCACGGCTTGAGTGCCCTCAAATGATTCTTTCAACTTCTTTCAAGCCTCATGAGCCATCTCAATATTCTTGATTTGCTCAAATGTTCTCTCGTCAATTGCATCATGAATAGCACTTAGAGCAATGTCATTGTTTTGGAGAAGCACTTCTTCAGCCACAGTGGGATTCTTCGGATCACCAATTTCAATTTTGGTTTCTACCACCTTCCACACCTTTCTATTAATTGACTTGATGTGTGTGGTCATCTTTGACTTCCAATAAGGATAATTTGTGCCATCAAATTGGGGTGGCTTCTTGGTGTTGTTGATTTGAGCAATTTTTACACCAAAGGTTGTTAAGCCTCAAATCACGGTGATCATGGCTCCGATACCACTTAAAAGGTTCTAATGGCTAGAGGGGGGTAAATAGCCTATTAAAAAATTCTACAACAACACTTAACAAAATGGTTAGACAATTATGAGACGAAGCAAGTGTTGAGCTAGCCTACTCAAAAAGGCAAGCCACCTATCACAATTCTAGTTTAGATAGTATCTATTCACACAATAGCTATGACACTACTCTATGTTAGTGTGCTCTCAAAGGCAAACTAAAGAGCCACACCAACCAAGTTATGCAAGCTCTCACAACTAGCTATACTAAAGAGCTTGACAACTAGTTTGCGGTAATGTAAAGAGAGTGATCAAGAAGATTATACCACCACGTAGATGAAGGAACCAATCAATCACAAGGATGAATAACAATGAAGACCAATCACCTCGGAATCAATGATGAACCCAATGATTTTTTACCGAGGTTCACTTGCTTGCCAGCAAGCTAGTCCTCATTGTGGCGATTCACTCACTTGGAGGTTCACGCGCTAATTGGCTTCACACGCCAAACCCTCAATAGGGTGCCGCACAACCAACACAAGATAAGGATCACACAAGCCACGAGCAATCCACTAGAGTACCTTTTGGCTCTCCACTGGGGAAAGGTCAAGAACACCTCACAATCACCACGATCGGAGCCAGAGACAATCACCACCCTCCACATAATGATCCTTGCTGCTCCAAGCCGTCTAGGTGGCGGCAACCACCAAGAGTAACAAGCAAAACCCACAGTGAAACACGAACAACAAGTGCCTCTAGATGCAAACACTCAAGCAATGCACTTGGATTCTTTCCCAATCTCACAAAGATGATGAATCAATGATGGAGATGAGTGGGAGGGCTTTGGCCAAGCTCACAAGGTTGCTATGTCAATGCAAATAGCCAAGAGAGTGAGCTTGAGCCGGCCATGGGGCTTAAATATAAGCCCCCATGAAATAGAGCCGTTGTACCCTTTCACTAGGCACAACGCGGGGTGACCAGACGCTCCGGTCCAATCGACCGGACGCTGACCTTCAGCGTCTGGTCACGTGATTCACGCCACGGGTCCCCTGCTTCAAATACTATTCATCAAATTTCAACGGTCATTAGTTGACCAGATGCATCAGTTAGAAAGTGATCGGGCGCTGGACCTCAGCGTCCGGTCGTTTCCAGTAAGGTTCCAAACACGATTTTTCACGACCGGACACGTCCGGTCATGCCCGATCGGACTCACCCAGTGTCTGGTCATTCAACGTCACCTCTGTGTGCCTCACGTCAGCGTACGTCAGCACTGACCGGACACACCCTGCCAGCGTCCGGTCGTAGAGCAACCCAGCGTCCGGTCGTTTGACCAACACCAGCGTCTTCGCTGATACATCTGACCGAACGTGCAGGTCCAACCGTGGCCAGCGTCCGGTCACTCCCAGTGACCTCCGTCTTTTCTGTCTAGGGCGCCAGTGGAGTTACCAAACCTTGCACCTAAACTTCACCACCCTTGATCAAATGTGCCAACCACCAAGTGTATCACCTTGTGCACATGTGTTAGCGTATTTTCACAAACATTTTCAAGGGTGTTAGCACTCCACTAGATCTTAAATGGATATGCAATGAGTTAGAGCATCTAGTGGCACTTTGATAACTGCATTCCGATACGAGTTTCACCCCTCTTAATAGTACGGCTATCGATCCTAAATGTGATCACACTCACTAAGTGTCTTGATCACCAAATCAAAATGGCTCCTACAATTTATACCTTTGCCTTGAGCCTTTTGTTTTTCTCTTTCTTCTTTCCAAGTCCGAGCACTTGATCATCACCATGGTATCACCATCATCATGTTATGATCTTCATTTGCTTGACCACTTGGCGTGTGCTACCTATATCATGATCACTTGATAAACTAGGTTAGCACTTAGGGTTTCATCAATTCACCAAAACCAAACTAGAGCTTTCAGATGACTTGATGGCCGAGGAACCTAGATAAGGTAAAGAAGGAAGTACTTGCATTTAGTCTGGATACTAATCAAACCATGACGGTCACATTGAAGTGGAGGATCAAATTCTAGATGAAGTAATAAAGGAGTGACTTGATAAATTTGAAGACAACTCACATTTATTGAATGAAGTCAAGTCACATGCTCAAGGAGAAAATCATAGGTGACATGAGTGGCGTCCTGACTCGACGAAGTTTCAAAGTTATGTCATTCGGCTCAAAGGATTTCAACTCAAGTGCTTCAATTCTATTTTCATTCGGCTCATATAAGTATGTCGTACTATTAAGAGGGATGCATCATATTGATAGATGATTATCCATAAGTGCTCAAGCCAACCCATGTGAGGTTTGAGTGAAAGAAACACAAAAAAGCTAACTTGTGTTTGTTGTGCCTAGCAATACCAGACGTGTCCGGTATTTGCCTAGCTGCAGTGATCTTCTTGGTGTTCTTGGTTTGGCTCATTGGGAGTTCCGATAAGAGTCAGAAGTTTTGGGTGTCGGAAGTCCCGGCAATCATCGGGAGTTCTGATGCCCCACAACTTTACTGACATTGTGACCGTTGGGGTAGTATGGCCAATACTGGTATTAATACTGGACGTGTCCGGTATTCCCCAATGGCTATATAATGGCTAGTTTTTCAAAGGGGCTATAAATACCCCTTAGCCTCCACCTTTGGAGGCTATTGATTCTGCTGACACTCTCACACGTTTTTGAGCTTTGAGAACACTCTCCAACCCTCTCTTAGTGAGTGATTGATTCAAACTTACAAACTCCATCTTGTGGCTTGAGTGAGATTCAAAATTGAGAGCAAGCCACCGTTGAGCACTTGTGCATATTTATCGATCTCGAGATTTGTATTTGTTACTCTTGGATCCTTTGGTCCTAGACGGCTAGGCGTCACCGGAGAGCACCTAAGAGCTTGTGGTGTGCCTTAGAAAGTTTGTAACGGTTTGATTCCACTGCCATAAGGGAAGGGATCATCTAGTGGAAGGAGGAAAAGGAGTTGGAAAAGACTTCGGCTAGAGTGGCATTTGTGGTCCTCTAGAGCTGACCTTTATTGGGTCGCTCGTAGCCCCCTCGATGAAGAGTAGGTCTCGACGGAGGCCAAACTTTAGTAAAACAATTCTTGTGTCTCGGTCTCTCTTTTCACTTGGCTTTTGTGATCTATGTGTGTTGCTTGAGCTTGTTGATAGGTCACTAGTAGGTGCCATGTGGTTTGAAAAGAGAAGTCAATAGGAGCAATTCAGGAGCTGATCCAGCAAACCCATGAATACTGGACGTGTCTGGTATTTGGGGCTTGTACTGTTTCTGTTCATTCTCAGTTCTAATCCTTGTGTTGCAGGCTTGTGGCTCCTAGTTTTATTTAACACTTGTTATTTACTCAGTGTGTAACTCGTGAGGGATTTATTTCTCTGATTTGCAATTTTTGCGTCATAAAAAATTCCTATTCTAATTATTTCTGCATTTTGAAGGGTTGAATTTTTAGAAACGCCTATTAGTCCTCTTGTTGAGCATATTGTGGATGCAAGCATCCCTCTTCCTATAGTTGATTGGAGCAACTACAAAAATATTCCAAAAGAAGAAGAGAGATGTGTGCAACTCAATGCTCAAGCAATTAATATCATCTTGAGTACATTGAGTGCAGAGGTTCTAGAAGAGGCAATCTTCAATGCACAAACTCCTCTAGAGAGTGCTCATCTCATTTGGACTAGACTCGTTGATTTGCATGGAAAACCCAAATGTGATTATGCATATGAGCTCGAGTAAATGGAAGATATGTTCACTGTGTCTTCATGCAGTGAAGAGGCCCCACAAGACCTTAAGCACACCGAGCTGGAGCAAGAAGTGCAAGCCGCTAATGCTATGCTATCTGGCTGCACATACCGGACATGTTCGGTATCCATACCTGATGTGTCTGGTATTGCTGAGACAACAAGGCAGTCAGCTAACATCTGCAATGATGATCAAGCTCAGTGGCAGCCAAGTGATGAATCATGTTAAGTACATCAAGATACTCATCACTGTGTCTCATGGCCAAGAAAAGGAAGAAGAGAACCTCCAAGAAAGATCAAGTGAAGGAGAAAGCACAAGTAGATGATCAAGATAAAAGTGATGTTGAAGTTGAAGACAACTACAATCTTGACCATCTCACCCGCAAGGACAAGTTCATCATCATGAAGATAGTTGGAAAGAATGATGAGCTAGAAGAAGAGAATGAGAAGCAAGAGCAATCACTTCAAAAGCAAGAAATGTTTCTCATCTCCAAGATGGAAGAACTAAAGGCTTTAAATGAGAGGTATGAAAAATTGTCAATTGAGCATGCTTTGGTTACTAACTCCTCTTCTAGTGTGTCACAACTAGAAAAGGACAACATTGAGCTCAAGGCAAGATTAGATGAACTTTCAAGCAAATACAATGTTCTCCAAGCCAACCATGTTCATCTCAAGTGCTCACATGAAAAGTTAGTTGAATCACATTTCATGCTTGAGGTGGCTCATGAGGTTGTGATCACATTGGTAAAATCATCTCAACCTTCCACTCACACACTCACTTGTACACCATCTCAATTAAATATTCCGTGTACTAATGAGTGTGCTTCTCAAGCAAGCCAATCTTTGATTGAGCAAAATCTCCTAGAAAATAATGAGCTCAAAGAAGAAGTCGAAAGGCTAAGAAAGGATGTGATTCGGTTGAAGGGTAAGGAGGAAGCACAACCTTCTCAAGATAGCCGTGATGACATGGTGAAGAAGCTTAAGAAGGGTTCAAACCTTGCTCCCTCCAAAACCCAAAAAAAGAATCACAACTCAAGCAATGTCAAAGCAACCAAGAGCAAGAAGCATGGAAAAAAGATTATGCTATGGTTGTGGATTGTATGGACATGAATGGGCTATGTATCCACACAAGAGTTAGGCCGACATGGTTGAAGCAACCGAACAAAAAGATTCTACCAAGGTGGCCAAGCAAGTGAAGAGAGATGAGCCAAGTGCTTGTCTCATTTGCAAGAAGTTGGGCCATCCTACCAAGAATTACCCCTTGTACAAAAAGGTAAGAAGGAGAGCCCAAGTTACAACAAGAAGGTGCTATGGATGCAATGAGACAGGGCACATGATTGATAGGTGTCCCAACAAGCAAAACAAGCATAGAGCAAATCAAGGCCGCATTGCTATGCTTGTAGAAGAAAGGGGCATCTAAGCTATGATTGCCCAAATGGTAACATTCCTAAGCCGAACACATTTGGTTATGATAATATGCTTAGGAGAGCCACAAATAAAATTAGCACTAGCAAGGTGATGTATTCACCACAAACTAGTACTAAGCCATTTGGATGCCTAAGCACTTGTTGACTAACTCAAAAGGACACAACAAGAGTTGGGTATCCAAGTGTGCTTAGAATGTAGATGTAGGTACTTGGTGGTGAGATGAAGCCATTCGGGGTGATTGAGCAATCTAATTGGAAATATTCACTCAACCTATCACCCACTGCTTATCATAATCTCTTATATGGTTGACCCGAAGAATAATAATTGATCATATCCTCTATTTCATTCTCACCTTTGGTAACGAGTACCTAAACCCTATAGGATAGCCACTTTGCTTTCAACTTGCTCAATAGCTCACAAATAGGCATATTTGTGAAATATTGAAAGTGGCTAATTAGATTTATTTGAGAATATTAGTGCTTGCCATATGGTGCTTTTAATGGCTCTCTTGTAAAGCAATTTATTTGTTGAGATGTGGGTATACACAATAAGTACTAGAACCTAACGAAGAATCACAAACCAACAAGTTCACTGTTTATATCCTGAATATACCAGACCTACCGGACGTGTTTGGTATTTCAAGGGGTAGAACAACAAGTTTGATTGCTGCTGAGTTTTGATCATTGTGACTTCATATATCCCTAGATTACTTAGAAGCTAATGATTCATTATTTCTAAGTAGATAGTGAGCATCTTTTGAACTCAATCTAAATATGGCATCTTACCATGTGTTGGTCAAAATAGGAAATTAACTCTCTCATATTCATAATTGAGTAAAGTGCTTGTGGCAAGTTATTCAAGTTACTTGTGGCACTTATTGAGGGGGAGCTCATATTTCTATTTTGCACCTTTGTGGACTAACGATTTCATCTAGCACACTTTGTAGTCCTTTGGATGGAAATTAATTTAAAAATATAGCGTGATTGTTTGGCAAACAAAGGTCAACATAATGATCATCATGTTATAAACCCCTTCTTAGTGGAAATCTTAGTGGGCTAAAGGTGAAGGTGTGTATTTACATTTACACATTGTAAGTGTATCTAAGGCCCTTTGTGTGCTAGAATGTGCATTTCTGTGACATAGGATAGATATTTCTGAAAAAAAACCTAACTAGGATGTGTATGTGGTGTAGATTTGAAAAACTATTTGATTCTTGGTCTTTGTGACTTAGCTTTGTCATGTGGTGATTATAGCTCTCCTTGATTGATTGATTCGCTAATCACACATGACATGGTTCTCTTAAATCCTCAAACCCCTATGTCTCACTAAATCTATCTCAAGTAATCAAAATCATATATATGCTGATTATTTGGAAAAGAGAGGTTCAATTCATGGCTTTTGGATAAGAAAATAGTTACACTCAATTTGGATCAAGGACAGATATTGATATGGACTAAGCTATGTCAGAGAAGGGGTAAGGAATCAAGAAATCATATTTGGAACAAGTTGGGCTGCACCCACAAATATCGGATGTGTCTGGTATGTAACACCCTAGGTGTTAGCATTGCATAAATTGACTTGCATTGCATGAGCATGAGCCTCAAGCATTCATATTTAAGCTTTTACAAGTGAAACATTTGATTGAAACATATGCAACATTGCTTGTTATTTTATGTTTCTTTGTATATATGCATATGATGATGAGTGAATACATGTAAATGGTTTATGTGAGTCACTAAAACATATTAGCTACACTTAGGTTAACAAATGGAACATTGTTCATGAAGGTCACCTTTCATGATTAAGTACTTAAGTGATGTTATGTGTTGACCTGGGTAGCCCTATGTGTGACCAATGCATGAAATGAGTGTGTGACCTTACAAATAGCTTAAACATGTTTAGAAGATCATGATGAACAAATTTGGTATTCATGGTTAAGGGTAATTTGGTCACTAAGCCATAGTTTGAGTGTATACCATCATTTGAATGTAGCATGTTTGACCAAGTTTGAACTATGTGCTAGAGACCTTGCATGGAGGTGGTCACTAAAGCAAATTTGTAGTATTTTGCAAGAGGAACAACTTTTATTTTTAGGTCATAGACTGGTTTAGCTCCTAACATGCTCGAATTGGACTCACAAAAATCATCAATTCACTATTTTTAAGCACTTAGAAAAATTTTACATCTGTTTGCGCTGACAGTTCTGACACGCTCACCTTGGAGCTGATTTTTCTCTTCGACCTTTGAGAATTGGGTCTTGATCGTTTAAGAAGATTTGTAGGTGGTATGTAGGTCTACCACTTTGGTTTAGATCGTAGGCGCTAATTCTTCACGGTTTCGAAGATCAAGCTTCATGAATTATTGCTGCTGAGCTCTGTTTCGGGCGCTGATGGCCGAACTAAATCAACATTCAGTGGTCGACCAGCATCAGGCTTAGGCCACCGCGTGGAGCTGTTGGTGAAGCCGCGCGTCATCGGCGCCCTACACAGCGTGGCCACGTTGGGCCAGAGCACACCCTTATCAGCCCCATCGCCCGCCCGTTACGCCCGCGCTCACATTTCAACTTTCTGGCCTCCTCCTTCGTCAGCCGAAGCACCACAACAGCCGCCGCAACACTGAGCTTCCGCCATCGCCATTCCAGGCATCGGTTAGCTCCACCTCGCCCATTCGCCACCACAACCACTCCACCGTCATCCCTAAGACTTGCCGCGCCCACCCGTGCTCACTGACCGCGCCTGGTAAGCCACGATACCGTGCACCACCTCGTCGGTGCTCCACCGCCGAGCCCTGTCACCGTGGCTGGGACGCCTCCATCCACCATTCCTGGTGTTAGCTTGTGCACTAGGTTCGCCAGGGTTAGTAGATGCTCGTCCGAGCTTTATCTTGTGTCACCATGGTCGTCGCCGGCATAGCACCGTTGACCTGCACCGCCGAGCCGCCATGGCCGCCGCCGTCATCCTTTGCATCGCAGATCAGTCCACCTAGCTATCCTAGCGTGTGCGCTAGGTCGAGGGGTTCATAGTAGTCGAGGTTCCATCGCCGGAGAGGTCGCCATCGGCGAACATCGGCCGACCCGCGTTGAACAGCGCCGCCTCCCCTATTTTTGGTCGCTGACGCGTGGGTCTGTCTGACCGGTGGACCCCGTCTGTCAGTGACTCAGTTCAGAAAGCTAGTCCATTTATTCCTGTTTTTGTGTGTAATTTTGGAAATTGATAGGTTGAGCTATAGAGATCCAAAATTTGTGAACCAAATTTTGTAGTGTTCCTTAGGAAGTGTAGTATTTATGAAAAATATGATATTAGCATTTGTAGTAGAATTTCTGGAAGATTTAAAATGAAACTTGAAATGTGTTTTTAAATGTATGTAAACTTGTTTATTTTATATCTAGAGTTCCTGTGCTCCAAAAATTATGAAATTTATGTGGTGAGCTATTCTTGACAAGTATAAGCTCTGGTAAAAAATTTAGGGTCAATGCATGTATGGATTTGTAGTTATAGATTTTCCTTTTATAATTAGGTGATCCTTGTATGAATTTTTATAAATTATTTATGAATCTAATATTCATGAAATTTGTTGGAGGTGTCCTAGTACCATATGGATGCTAAGAAAAATATAAAATCAGTTGCTTGACACTTTTCACTAGGGTTTTCTATTTATGCTATTTTAAGCCTTTATGCCTTGTCATTTTTGTTTAGGGTGTTTTACTTGCTAAAATGGAATGAAACTTTTACAGTAGTCTATTGGTAGCACTAGTAAGCCACTGTAAATTTCTGAGAATTTATGATGTACATTTAGTATATGTTTTTTATTTAACCTAAGTATTTAATAAAATAATAAAGGCATTTAAATAAATAGTTTGGGCTTTACCATTATGTTTTCTTGAGTATATTTGGTATTCTTGAACTGTTGGTAAACTTGGTGTTGTCAAAATTTGAATGCTTACATGTGGTAGAAATATTGTTGCTTTATAATTCAGGTGAAAAGGGTTTTTGGACAGATTCTGTGAATTGGTATGTTGCAAAAAAAAATTAATGTTTACTGTAAAAATGGCTAATAACAAAGTTGTAGATAACTTCTTCATTTATCTTATGCTAAAATTTCAGAGCAATAGGCCAAAGGGTTTAAGAGTTATAGCTGTTTAAAGTTAGTATCACGAAATGCTTGCTCTCTGGAATTTCTGGACAGCACTGGATTGATTGTCTGTTATGGTTAAGATAAAATGTGAATTAGCTTTTGGTGATTAAATAAGAGATTGAGACAATTTTGTAAGCTTTCTAGAAAGTCCAAGATCACAACATTTGGATAAGTATAACTTCAGTTATGAGTAAAACAAGTAGCTGTTGTGTTGTGATATAGTAAATGCATTGTTGAAGTAGTTGGTTAAATAAGCAAGAAGAGATATGCACATACTTAGTAAATGTGATGCACTTGTTATTTCTTTAACACCATGTTGTTAAGAATGCTTGCAAGAATCCATTCATCATGTATCATCGTACTATACTTGCCAACATGAATGTATTCGCATTATCTCATGTCACACTCATGCATCCAGGATCAACGGAAGAGATAACATTGCTGGAGTTCGACGAAGGAGCGGGAGGGGACTAGCAGGAGATTCCTCAAGCTGCAGCTCCCGAAGGCGAGGAGCAGAACCTAGAGGAGCTTTCGGAGTGCCCTGATCATCGCCCCACTTCCTTTCTAAAAGGCAAGCCCCAGAGCATTCTAAGTCTCCCAGTATTTTACAAATTATTACTCACATCCTTATGATTAATGCATTAGGTTATAAGAGTTGATTGGAATCACTTGATGCATATAAATTCCTTGTCCAAATATATATACCTTTAACCCTGTGTAGGTCCAGGATCGAATATATGCTTAGCCATGCTTAGACCGGTAGAAGTCGGGTGATTTCCTGTCACCTGTGAGATATAGGTGGATACCGCAGCACGGTGGGCTATATTTGCTATCGTGGAAAAGAACCATGGGGTAAAAGAAAATCAAGGCCAGGTGGAGTCTATGGTGGGTTGATTCATGTGATTCTGTCTGTGCCAATTAAGGACCGTACCATTGTTGGCACTTCTGACAAGATTGAACGCATGCCTATCACTTAGCTGGCCGGATAACTAGTTCTAACCGTGAAGCCGAGTAGCTCAACTCAGGCTGGGCCCCGCTCTGTAAAAGTGCGCACTCTGGATGGTAGTAAGGATGTGCGGGGAGCCAGACTGAGCCCAAGGGCAGGCTGGTCTTGAACATCCTGGCATTTGGTTGTCCCTGATTGTGCGGCGCTGGGCGAACCCGCGAAATGTGTACTTGAGTTGTAACAAAGGTGACCTAAGGTGACCGTTGATCTAGTCTGCCTGGGTTTGTGTTAGGAATAAATTCCTAGCTGGTTGAAATCGATTCAAATCGCCGTCTCTCCCAGATAGTGAGAAACTTGGCTAGCCCCAACATCGTTCGTAGTAATTGTACTGTGGAATATGATGGTTCGAATGAACATGGAATTACAATACCTGCTATGGTTACTATTGTATGCTCTTAAAATGATATACCACATGTTTGGCATAGGATAGTTGCTAATTTAGAGATGGATAGTCATAACTAGCTTGATAACAGAATTATAATTGTATAACCGAGTTAATCACCTTTTATGCAAAATGTTGTCAAACTACATCCACTTATACGGCCTTGCATGATCCTTGGAGTCATTTTATTTCTGGTTTATGATGGGTAAGTCTAACTGAGTACCTTCTTGTACTCAGGGTTTATTTTCCCATTGTTGCAGATGGCACTGTGTATCATGGTTATTGCAAGAGTTGCTTCTATCCCGCTGTGGATGAGTAAGCCTTGGGCAGGCTTCTTTATTAATCCCTCTACATGCTTTTGTGGATTGTGATCGTATGTTGGCACTGTATCAAACTATGTTGGCAAATGCTACTTTCAAACTTAATTTGCTTCCGCTTTTATCTATTAAACTTGGTTTGTAATAACTTTGTTTCATACTCTGATGATGGAAATATATCTGTGAACTTTATGTAATATGCGACATGTATGTTGAATCATGTACGATCTTGGTTGTTGTAAATTGTTTATCAAGACCCGTCGTGGTACTCGATGGACTACCGGGTTTATATAGGTTCAAGTATGATAGTGCGATCGCTTGCGAGCTGCCATTGTACTTGTACTCTTATAAATTGGTCGGTTCTACGACACGGTATCCGCAGGGTAATTAGGTTAAGTCCCCCCTTCGGCCCAGGTCCAAGGCCCATTCACTCAGTCACAACCACCAGCGCCACTGTCGCTCTCTCTTGCCCTGCTCTCACCTCCACACCTTGCTCGCCATGGCTCGGTGCCTCTGCACTACTAGTCAGCCTCCCCTCACTGCCTCTGCTCTATCACGCCTACGCACGCACTTCCTTGATGCCTTCCTTCACAGCAGCAGCCCGCTAGCCCACTGCAGCAACCACAGCAGCCTGCATTGCCATCCTCGGACTATGGCCAAGCAAGGAGAGGGAAGAAGAGGAGAAGGGAGAAGGATTGGAGGGTTCCCATAGCAAGAATCAAGGATCTACATCGTGGATTTGGAATTGATTTCACGTCTCCCATCCTAGGTATTTCAAATCCCAAAATATATCCGATCTGTTGGATATGGCTTCAATTTCAAATTCTTTTTGTCAAGATGCTGCATTGGTGGTCTAGAAGCCATGGTTAAAGTTTAGAATAGATTGGTGAGGATTGGATCAAATGCCCTCGGTGGGGGTGCTGCACGCCCATACCAGACGTGCATACCGGACGCATCCGGTATCTGACAACAGAGCAGGCTTTTTGCTCCATTTATTTCAATCCTCTCAGTAGTTGATTCTAGGGCTAAGATCAGTTGTTGGCAATGCTTTGTAGACCTTGTGACCTAGGTTTGGTCGAGGTGATTGCAAAGCACTAGATGATTGGTCTTATTCCTACATTTCAACTAAAAAGAGAGATCTTTTGGATATGCTTCTAAGACAACTCTCTGTGTGCCATTCCTTTGGATATAGGGCAGCAAGGTATGGGGAGACACAAGGGTGGCAGGCTTGAGCCACGGTCCAAGGCCCAAAATGATCACCATGCTTTTGAGAAGCACAAGAAAGCAAAGCAGGATCTTTATCCCACTTTTGGTGATCAAGGTGGTAGTAGGAGGCCAACTAGAGCAGCTAGGGGTGCTCCACAGTACAGAGAGAGTGGTGATGGCAGCAGCCCCTCTTCTGATGATGATGAGACCGAGGATTATAGAGTTGAGCATAGGAAGAGAAAGAGCACTGATAGAGGCTCATATATTGACAGCCCAGATGATGAGCAGGAGATTGAGGAGGATGAAGAGGCACCTCTAGTTCAGCACCCACCTCTAGGAGGACTGCCAGCTCACAACATCTACTTTGGTATGCTTAAGGTACATCGCACTGTAGTACTTGACTATGTTGCTGAAAGCCCTAGTTTGGTTTTGGCTAATTGATGAAACCTAAGTACTAACCTTTGTCACGAGTGTCATGTGAGCAAGGTTGGTACATACCAAGTGATGGAGCATGATGATGAAGTCTATGGAGATGGAGATGGACATGTGTTGATGATGATCAAGCTCAACTTGGTAAAGAAGAAAGAGAAAAACAAAAATCGAGATGATCAAGGCAAAGGTATAAGATAGGTTTTTGTTTTGCACTCAAGACACCATAGAGGGTGTGAGTGACTTAGGATCGATAGCCGTACTATAAAGAGGGGAAATCTTTGGCTAAACGGTTTATTGAGTGCCACTAGGTGACATGACTTTTGCATATGCATTTACGAACCTAGTGTGCTAACTTTAACCCTTGTAAAATGCTTTGAAAATGCTAGCACACGTGCACACAAGTTCTACACTTTATGGTTAGCAATATAGAAGCAAGGGTGGAGTGGTTGTGGACTTAGAAAAAGAAAAAGAAGGAGACAACATTGATCGGACGCTGGCCACATCCTGATCGGATGCTGGTTGCTAGGTCTAGTCAATTATAGCGAGGTAGCTTGGCTGACCGAGAGCGAGGAGGATCGATTGGACGCTGGCATTGGCTCAATCGGCGCGTCCGGTTACATGTTGATAGGCGGCGTGTTGGCACGAATGGACGCGTAGGGCTCACGTTAGGTGCGTGCTAACGTACACTAACGTTTGCCTCGGGTGAGCATGCATAGGAGTGGTGCACTGACCGAACACTGTAGCGTGTCAGGTCGACTTCGAGCGGACGCGTTCGGTCACTGTTTTTGCGCTCTGGAACGTCTCTAGAACCGACCGAACTCGGCTTCGCATGGCGTCAGGTTGGTGGAGGTGCACGTCCAGTCAATCTTTAACTACACAAGCGATCAGGAGATGACTATTGAGATCGAGCGGCTCTAGTTCAAATGGGGACACATGGACAGCCGAGGGCAATTGGACGCTAGCCGACCAGATGCTAGGGTGCGTCCGGTTAGCCCAAGAGTGCCCAATGGCTCTTTGAGTTTTGGGGTTCTATAAATAGGAAGGTACCAGCTTGGGGCTCACCGTCTTGGCACTTTGACATACTTGACATCCTTGTGAGTCTAAGCAAACACCTCCCACTCATTTCCATCATTGATTCATCATCATAGTGAGATTGAGAGTGATTCCAAGTGCATTTTCTTGAGTGACTACATCTAGTGGCACTTGGGGATCGTTGTGGCTGTGGATTTCTTGTTTCTCTTGGTGGTTGCCGTCACCTAGATGGCTTGGATCAGCAAAGGAGCTTCGGCATGAGTTGGTGATTGTTCATGGCCAGCTCGAATGATTGTGAGGGGTCTTGCACCTTCTCCGACGAAGAGCCGCAAGGTAGCTCTAATAAATTGCTCGTGTCATTGAGTTACCTCACTTGTGGGTAGGTTCTTGCGGTGTCCAATTGTGTGGACGAGGTTTGTGCAACACCTCTTTGCTGCTGAACCACCAAGTGTTGGTTGACACAACAGGGACTAGCGTGTCGGTAAGCACGTGAACCTCGAGAGAAAATTGATTGTCTCTTGCCCTTTGGTATTTTCCTGGTGATTGAATTGGTATTCATCTTGTGATTGGTTCACTCCTCGACGTGGCGGTATAATCACCTTGCTCATTCCTTTATATTCTCGCAAACTAGTTGTAGCAAGCTCTTTAGTGTAGCAAGAATTGAGAGCTTGCTTTGTAGCTTAAGTTCACCTAGTGGAGCTCTTTAGTGTAGCAAGTTTGAGAGCTCTTAGTGAGTAGCAACATAGCCTCTTGTGTGCCTAGTGATCATAGCAACTAGAATTGTCGGATAGGTGGCTTGCAACCTTCGTAGAGCCAGAGCAAGTTTGCATTTCACCTTTTGTTATACTAATCAAATTGCTCTAGTTGGTTTGTAGATTTTTAGATAGGCTATTTACCCCCTTTCTAGCCATATTAGGACCTTTCAAGTGGTATCAGAGCCATGGTCATTATCTAATTAAAGGCTTAACAACCTCGGCGTCAAATTATGGCTCAAGTTGTGTTCAACCATGTGGGGGGCAAACCACCATTCTTTGATGGCACATGCTATGATTATTGGAAGAGAAAGATGAAGATGTATCTTGGTTCAATCAATGATCAAGTGTGAGATGTAACCGAGAGTGACTATACTATCATTGATCTTGACAATCTCACCAACCAAGATAAGACCAACAAGCAATGCAATATAATGGCTCTCAACACCATATACAATGTCATTGATTCCAAGGTGTTTGAGCAAATCAAGGATTGTGATAGAGCTAATAAGGTGTGAAAGAGATTGGAGGAAACATATGAGGGCACACCGGCGGTGAAGAGTGCCAAGTTGTACATTCTCAAGGACAAGTTCATAAGCTTCAAGATGAAAGATGTTGAGAGCATTCCGGAGATGTTCCATCGATTGCAAGTGATTGTTAATGATTTAAAGGCATTAGGAGAGAAGATCAATGATGCTGATGTCTCTCATCGGTTCTTGATATGTCTACCTCCAAGATTTGAGATGTTGAGATTTCTCATCATAAGAGGAAGATTGAAGGAAATTACCCCTAACCAAGTACTAGGAGAGACATACCATGTAGAAAGGGAGAGGGTTGACAAGGATGACAAGAAGGAAGATGAAGACAAGAAGAAGAAGAGTGTAGCATTCAAGGCTAGCTCATCATCCAAGAACAAGGGTAAGTCCAAGAAAGAATCAAGTGATGATGAAGATCTTAGTGACATTGATGATGAAGCTATGGCTCTCTTTGTGCGCAAGATCAGAAAATTTATAAAGAAGAAGGGCTATCGTGCAAGAAAGAAAAGAGATCACACCAAGAGCAAAGAATATGTGAGAAGATGCTACAATTGCAAGAGCCCTGATCACACTATAGCAGATTGTCCCTACAATAGTGACAATGATGAGAATAAGAAGAAGAAGCACAAAAAGGACAAGGAAAAGAAGGAGAAGAAGATGACCTTCCAAAAGAAGAAGGGTGGAGGCTATGTGGTCACTTGGGATAGTGATGGCTCTTCGGATAGTGATGGCTCTAGTAATGATGACAAGAAGTCCATCAAGAAAGCACTAGCAAGCATCGCTATCAACAACAAGCCTTCCATCTTTGACACTCTATCGACATGCCTCATGGCAAAGCCTACCAAGATAAAATATGATATGAGTGATGATGATAAATGTGAAAGTCATGCTTGTAGGGGCGATGATGATGATGAGGAGTACACCAAGGAGGAGCTCATGGACATGTGTGAGCATGTACACACTTGCTTTGAGATGAAGAGAAAGGAGTGCAAAGAATTGCGCAAGAAAGTCAAATTTTTTGAGCAATCCTTTGATGAGCTCAATGCCACTCATGAGAGGCTAGTGGAAGCCCATGAGAAGCTTGGCAAAGCTCACTCTAATCTTGAAAAGGCTCACTCCTCTCTCATCGAGCAAGTCAAGAAGGAGGAAGACAAGAATGAGCAAGTGATTGTGTCTTGTGATGTGGGATTAACATGTGATATTATTGATATATCCTTTTATAAGTCCATTGGTGTTGCTCCCATTAACCCTTCTTGTAGTGCTACTACTTCCACTTCACCTTTGAGTGATGGTTTCACATGTGATGCCTCACCAATAGTGGAAAATGAGACCCTCAAGAAGAAGGTGAATGAGCTCACTCGTACTTTAGGCAATGCCTATGGTGGAGATGCCCGCTTGCTAAAGTGCTTGGGTAGCCAAAGGTTTTCTCTCAATAAAGAGGGATTAGACTATACTCCTAAGAAAGGCAAGGCATCCTTTGTCACTTCCAAAGCTAGCTTTATGAAGGGCAATGGTTGGTTTTGCAATAGATGCAAGCAAGTTAGGCATATAGAGCAATATTGTAAGCTATGTAGTGCATGTCAAGCTAGAAAGCAAGTTAGCAACACACATCCTAAGAAGAGCATGATGAGCACATCTAAGGCATTTGAGTTGTTGCACATGGACTTGTTTGGACCACCCACATACACTAGCATTGGTAGGAACAAATATGGATTTGTGATTATGGATGATTTCATTAGATACACGTGGGTGTTCTTTCTTGTTAACAAGAGTGATGTGTTTGCAACCTTCAAGACATTCATCGAGAGAATTCACAATGAGTTTGAAACAACCATTAAGAAAGTGAGAAGTGACAATGAAAGTGAGTTCAAGAATACAAGAATTAATGAGCTTTGTGATGAGTTTGGAATTAGGCATCAATTCTTGGCCAAGTACACTCAATCAAATGGCCTAGTTGAGAGGAAAAATAGAACCTTGATTGACATGGCAAGATCAATGTTGAGTGAGTACAATGTGAGTCATTCATTTTGGGCTGAAGCAATCAACATGGCTTGCTACTATAGCAACTGACTCTATTGTCATCCATTGAAGGAGAAGACAACATATGAGCTCTAGAATGATAGAAAGCCCTCATGGACTGGCAAGGTTTCTTGCTTGGTTACTCCACTACTAGCAAGGCATATTGTTGGGTTCATAAACTTGGGGTCCCTCATGGACTGGCTTCCCAGCAAAGGCTCTGCCCAGCAGATGACGTTGCAAACGACACGCAACTCATGAACGACAGGCCAGAAGGGTGATTCAATCTCCAATCGGAAGGCCTAGCCAAGGAGGAACAGCGCTCGCTTCTGACTTCAGCCCACCTCTCTGACCGAAAGGCCTGGCCAAACACCACCTCCGACTCTGACCCATGTCTCTAACCAGGGATGCACAGAACTCCTGCTTATAGCTCTTCTCTAACTAGCGCAGTCAAAGCTGACTAGAACCAACCGACCGGGGACGCCCACTCGGTGAGGACCAGGAAATAGACATAGCAAGTAAGGCAGGGCACTCAAGTCAACCGCGATACCGAGAACCATACCCTACACACCTGCAGGATAGTAACCGACAGGACATGTCAGAAGGGTGCCCTACAACCTTCCAGGCATGGCCGAACCCAAGCAGTGTTATGGGCGGCGACATTTGCCCTACAGTGTTGTGGGCGCCATCAACTCCCATACCAGACAAACATGGTAAGGCTCCCCCACATGCCTCTAACATCAACAGTGTTGTGGGCGCCATCATTTACCATACATGGTGAATACAGTAAAACCTCCCACATGCGTCTAACAACAACAGTGTTATGGGCGCCTACCATCATCTTGTACTCGATGGCGTGGGCAACAAGACTTAGTAGCATACGTACTCTCTCTCTCTCTCTCGCTTGTAAGGCCGTCCCCTTCATCTATAAAAGGGATGCGCTCTCTCCCAACAGATTGATCAATCAACTCCGACAGAATCAGTCCACAACAACTCGAACAACACACATGATCCGAACGACCAAGGATCCCAACGAACAACAAACGTTCGAACACTTAGCACATAGCAGAGCTCCAGTCACTCTTAGTCCTTCAGACTAGAGTCTGACCAGACCTCTTGTACCCCCAATCTTTCTCCCTTCCGTTTGTAACCCCACAGCAAACTTTGAGCACCTAGGCTTAGGAATAAAGTCATCGACCGACTCAAATTGGACGTAGGGCATGTTGCCAGAACCAATATAAAACCCTATGTCATTGAGTGCTAGGCCACATCTGATCACAATGTACAGCAAAACTACAAGTATTTACATGTTGGTCATTTTCTGCACCAACAGTTGGCGCCGTCCGTGGGGAAGATGTTGTATGTTCACACTTTTGGTTATCGGATGGCCCACTTTTCCGCCATCTCTGCCATGGCGGGCTCGAGTGATATGACTTGCTTTGGCTCGATGGAATTTCTTGCACTCCCACCTATTGGGATGTGGGTTCCACCCATCTTTGAGCCATCTCAGGCCTTCCTCTTCAGAAGCCTGGACTTCGTCGCCGACCAGCTTGACGTGGTGCACCTCCACGAGGAGGCGACCATCCCAGCGCCCGTCGGAGGGGCACCCTCCATCGGCTCTAGGACTCCCGATGACTTTGACAACGAGGCGCCTGCACTTCATTCCAAGCAAATTCTCTGCTCAAACCCCACTGTGAGTAATGTACATGTTTGATATTTACTCGCTATTTACTATCTTTCGTCAATTATCCGGAGGGACCGTGTTGTCCGTACCGCAACAGCCATTCAATCGGTCCCCCTATGGCCTCGCATCCCCTACAAACATGTACGCCTAGGGGCTCTAAAAAATGCTGACACTGCCTCCTCTCACATCTGAATTCATGGGAATAGCGAGCTATCCTCCCACCACTTTCCACGAACTCCTGGATAACGAGGTTGAGAGCGACGGCTCCAACATTGGCGACGTGGCACCTAGCCACCGTCCATCCTGGGAGTGCGCTATGGTGGACGCTCTGGGACAGCCACCGGTGGTAGCGGAGTCCTTGCAGACTCACACCCCTCTAGACCCTCGTGTGGGGGCCCTCGTGCTCGCACAAGAGCATGTTGCGCCGATGCACTCGGTGCGGCACGTTGCGCCCCATGCGCGTAACCCGGCGAGCGGCGTCCAGGGTCGTGCCCACCAGGTCCAGCATGACATCATGGACAAGGGGAACAACCCCCCACTATTCACTTGGGCTAGCCAGAACATTGCCGCTATGGCAATGCTTCTGCGCGACGTTCCCAAGCCCGTCGACCCCCAGGAGCGGGCAGCCCACTAGAACCTTCGGGCGCTGGTGGAAGCCACCACCATTCAACAGGCGGAAAGCTTCGCATTATGACTCTAACTTGTGGCCTCTCTCCCCACTAGGGGAGTGGGGACGCACTAGATGAATCGCTCCATCTGCTCACCGCTACAGCCACCAAGCGCGGCACAAGAGGCCACAGCTACTCCACGGTCTGACCTGGCACCTACTCCACACCAACCGCCGGTACACAAATGGCTCAGTCCAAACCAAGACACTCGCAGTGTCATTACCAACCATCATCAGGCCTGGCATGATGATGACGTCCATCGGGTGGTGGTGAGGGCAGGCGACATTGACCCTAGCCGAACCATCGAGAGGAGCTATAAAATGCGCCCTAGGCATGGTCACCGGCCAAACAACCGGAGTCCTAGCTCAGATGGCCCGAGACCATGGGCCTTTGGCCGACGCATCCGAAGAGCGCTGTTCCCACAATGCTTCTGACCGACCACCAACATCACCAAGTACACTGGGGAGACGAACCATGGTATATGGCTCAAAGATTTCCGGCTCGCCTGCTGAACCGGAGGGGTGGATGATGGCCATTTCATCATTCAATATCTCCCTATCTGCATCGAGGAACCTGTATGGGCATTGCTTGAATTCCTCCCGCACAACAGCATCTGCAACTGGGCGGACCTCAAGGGGGTCTTCGTTGTGAACTTCTCGAGGACGAATGTCCACCCTGGGAACTCCTGGGACCTCAAGAGCTACCAGTAGGAGCCCAGCGAGTCTTTGTGGGATTACATCCGTATGTTCTCCCAATGATGCAAATCTCCCTAATGTCGTCGACGCAGACGTCATCAGTGCATTCCTCTCCGAAATGACCTACGAGTCCCTAATCCACAAGCTTGACTGTTTGAAGCCCCGTACCACCCATGACCTGCTCAATGTCGCCACAAACCACGCCTCCGGTGAGGAGGCGGTTAGAGCGGTATTCAACGGAGACCGAGACAAAGGCAAGGCCAAGTGCGAGGACCAAGATGAGGGCCCGTCCATATAGAGGGGCACGAAGAACAAAAAGGATCATCACCGATCGGCCAACACCGCGTTGGTTGCCGCAGCCAATCATGCGGGCAAGCAACCCAAGCAGTGCCTGCCCAACCACTTCAACAAGCTCATGAATAGCCCATGCACCAACCATGCCTACCCTACCAAACACCTCTATAGGGACTATGAGCTCCTCAAACGTTTCCTGTGGTAGGCCAGCGGGGCGATAGAAGGAGACGACAAAGAGGTGGTAGCCAAGAAAGGAGGCGCGGCGGGCAAGGATGGGGACAACTTCCCTAACCCCGAGGAATGCATCATGATATTTAGGGGATCCGATGCCATCTGCTCCAAGCGCCAACACAAGATATGCTACAGAGAGGCATGTGCTACCGAGACGGCCGTCCCCTCCTTCCTTAGCTGGTCGGAATCTCCGATCACCTTCGATCAGAGGGACCATCCCTCCCACATCGCTAGACCAGGAGGCAGCGGCCTCAACATACTCTATGTTGACACCCTCGATGCCATGCACATCCCCTGATCAGAACTCCGCCCTATGGGCTCTGCCTTCCACAGTGTGATCCTAGGAGCGTAGGCGTACCCACTCGGGCAGATCGACCTGCCCATCACATTTGGCAACCAAGCCAACTTCTGCTCTGAGGTCCTCACCTTCAAAGTGGTGGACTTCCTAGGGTCCTAACACGCCATCTTGGGGTGGCCATGCTACGTAAAATTCATGGCGATCTCCAACTACACCTACCTCAAGCTAAAGATGCCAAGACCGAACGGCATCATCACCGTGGGCAGTGCCTTCTCGCACACCTTCACATGCGACCGCGAGCATTTTGATCTCGCCACTGCCATCATCAACTCGTCCAAGCTCCCATGGCTTAGGGAGTCATCGACCCTAGTACTCCTGGACTACAACAAACCAACCTCCTCGATGCCCTTCCGCCCACTCGAGGAAACAAAAGCGGTGGGGATCGACCCCACTGACCCAACCAAGATGGTGCAGTTTAGGACCCAGCTCTCAGCCAAATAGGAATGCGAGCTCATCGACTTCCTGCGCGCCAATCGCAATGTCTTCACATGGAAGCCATCTGACATGCCAGGCATACCGTGGGATGTCACCGAGCATGCACTACACCTCATCCTGGGCTCAAAGCACACCAAGCAATGCCTGGATTGCTTCGACAACGAGAGACATAGGGCCATAGGCGAAGAGATCGCCAAGCTCCTGGCAGCCGGATTCATCAGAGAGGTATTTCACTTCGACTGGCTAGCCAATCCTATTCTTGTTAAAAAGAAGACCAGAAAATGGAGAATGTGCGTTGATTATACTGGCCTCAACAAAGCTTGTCCGAAGGATCACTTTCCTTTGCTGCGCATAGACCAGATAGTCAACTCCACCTCAGGATATGAGATCCTCTCCTTTCTAGATGCCTACTCAGGCTATCACCAGATCATGATGAAAGAGTCCAATCAGCCTACAACCTCGTTCATCACCCCATATGGTTTGTACTGCTATGTAACCATGCCTTTTGGCCTAAAGAACGCTGGCGCCAAATATCAGCTGTGCATGCAGCAGTGCTTCACCGATCAGATCGACCTGCTCGACCAACTTGATCAAGTCGACCGGCCAAAACCAACCATCGCCGTCTATATTGATGATATAGTGGTCAAAATGGCTCAAGCTTGTGACCTGATCATAAACTTGGCCACGACATTCGTGAACCTCCGAAGGTTCAACATCAAGTTGAATCCCAAAAAATGTGTTTTTGGGGTTCTGAAGGGGAAGCTGCTTGGATACATTGTGTCTAAGCATGGCATCGAGGACAACCCTAAAGATGCCAAGCCCATCACCAACATCCACTCAGAAGAGGTGATCAAATTCTTCCTCAACATCATATACTGGTTCGGCGTTCCTAACTGTATCATCACTGACCATGGGACTAACCTGACTGGGAAGAAGTTCCTAGACTTCAGTGATGGATATGGCATCAGGATCGACTGGGCCTCGGTCAGACATCCACGTACTAACGGTTAGGTCGAGCGTGCCAATGGCATGGTCCTCCAAGGACTTAAGCCATGCATCTTTGACCGACTCAATAAGTACGTCGAACGATAGGTTGCAGAGGTCCCCGCGATCCTATAGAGCCTGAGAATGACCCCGAACCAATCCACAGGGTTCACACCCTTCTTCCTAGCCTATGGAGCTGAAGCAGTACTGCCCTCTGACCTCGACCACAGTGCCCTAAGAGTGAAGGCTTTTGACCGTGACCGAGCCACGGAGGCTCAGCAAGACACAATCGACTTGCTCGAGGAGTCCCGTGAGACAACTGTCATCTACTCACGCTCGCTACCAGCAAACTCTCTGTAGGTACCACCAAAGGAAGATCAGGGGGGATCCTCGAAGTCGGTGATCTCGTACTCTAGAGGACCCAATCAATGAAGGAGAAACATAAACTCTCTCCACCATGGGAAGGTCCCTATACGGTGACTGAGGTGATCCGACCGGGCACCTACCAACTGAAGGACGACAACGGCAATGTTCTCACCAACACTTGGAACATTGAACATCTATATCGTTTTCCCCCTAAATTCGGTCTTACCATTTTTATTCAACACTTGCTCCTATAAAGCACCCCAGCCTAAACACTTTTAGCCCAGGTCGCTCGGGGGCTCTATGAGGGTACAATACTAAATACTACCTCTCTTTTTTACTATCACATGGTAAAAACTTTTTGCCCAAATGAAATGGCATTGCCCAAACAAAAGGGCATTTCATTCCTTTGATTACCCTACATAACTTTGTTTTTACTCCTGACCAAGCGCACCCCACCATGAAATACGGTTACGAGCAGTTGAGCCTCGTAGGCCGTGCCTGGGTTCTTAAAGTTGTAGCCTACAGAACAAACGGGCAGGTGCAAAAAAGAAAGGATAAAAACAAAGCTATGCTAGGATAAAAAACAAGGAACGGATAGTGATTCTATCACAAAGCAAAACTGATGTATTCACTGATATAAAAACTATTCACATGGGGGCTCCCCTACGAACTTAATGGTTACATTTGCTGACTACTTCTACTCCAAATGCTACTATGGCCACTCAGTGGCATCGTCTAATGCCAAAGGTGAGGCCACGGCACATGCCACCGGACATAACCGCCACCGCAAGGGCCTCGCCCGGTTCCACTCCCTCGACTTCGGCGAGCGTAATGGGTACCTCAAGGGCGTCACACCACTACAAAAATTTGGGCTTTGTATGACAAAGGCAAATTGTCACGGTAAGTACATAATTTGTCATAAAACGCATCTTATGACGAAAAGGCAGCGTCACGCCGATCGTCATATAACTACCGTCACATAATGTACCTCATGATGATACCATGGAGAACCGTCACAAAATGTGGTTACCTTTTATGATGGTGTGTTTCCAGCGTCACATATTAGTTATCTTTTATGATGGCTGTGCTCATCACATATTGGATAGTCAACGCGTCACTTTATGTACGTGCCATCACAAATGATTCGGTGGAAGACATGTTTGGATGGGTTTTGGCGATGCCACAATAGCGTCATATATACAATTTTATATTTTGTGACAACTATATTTCGTCTTGTTTTGGATGGTAGTTTGATGCATTTTGAGACGACTGTATGGTGTCACAAGTTGTCTTCATTCATGACGAGCGTGGCATGCATATTCAGTGACGACACAGATCTTTCATCACATCTCACAAAAGCATAATACACATATATCATCCAATCCATCATCCACAGAATGCACTGAAGCCATCATCCACATGATTGACATCACAGGTCATAAATCATACACACTTGTTCCAGCCACACATTGTTATCATCCACAAACATGCATACATATAAGTTTCTGGTTGCAGGTTACCACACATTGTTCCAGCACACTTGTTCCACCACATAGTTCCAGGTCACCAACATAACAGATAAATAGATAGCACATTGGACTGACAAAGTTCCAACCACACAGAGTAAGTTCTAGCTAGGTAGCAATAACATAGGCAAAAGCCTCATCCTGCGAAACTGCATTCATACCTACCTCAATCTTTCTGAAGTTTGAGGACAGCTCGCAGCAGTGCATTAGTCTCTTCAAACTTGGTATTCATCCCCTTCACTTCCTCTTGAGTCTGGCGCAGCAAACTTTGGTTTTCTTGGAGTGCGGCCTGCTGAGCTTGAAGCTGTGCTTGCAATTCTTCCTGCTTCCTAGCAGCTTCATCTCTTTCAGCTTGAAGCCTTGCCTCAAACTCAGCTTGAAGGCGTGCTTGTGCTACTGTCGATGAGGCTTGGCCAGTCTTCGACAGTCTAGGGACACCAATGTTCGGAAGAAAGGTGGATGAATGGCTGATGTGGCTGAGACTTTCAGCAACAATAGTGGAGGGAGACTTTTGTGCTTCTCCTTCTTTTGGCTCTCTTTCCTTCTCTACCACCATTTGTTCCTACATAAAATGAATGCAGTTAATAACAAGGCCATAGAACAGTACAGAAGCAGGCATTTACTTGAGTACAGTAGATGTATCCAATCATTTAGGAACTTACATATATTTCATCTGCAAGAGGAGTACGGCCACTTTGGCGACTAGTCATGCACTCCCCAAAGAAATCAACAGCATCTGGTTCCATGTTGTTGTACTTAGGCCTCTGCAGCATGTTAAAAGCAGAAGATATAAGAGTAGCCATGAATTATATGTACATGCCAAACACCAAGATGCCAAAATATGTATGCACTAGACATCATACTAGTTTTTGCCTAAGTATTTGCCTCTAGATTTTTTATGCCAACAACAAATACAATCACTAACAGTCAACTAATTTCTGACAGTTGGAGAAAAACAACTCAGGATTATGCATCAATCCAACCTGGACAGATCAAGAAGAATAACTTGGCCTAATCAACACCTACTACTACTGTTGATGAGCATCTCTGATGACATAACAATTTGTATTGCAGATTTCAGTTTGAAATGGTCAACTTAAGAGATTAGGAGCATAAACACCTACTGATTATAGCTCACTCAGCACAGCGCAAATATTATGAACATGGGAGCTCATCTCAGAAATCATAGGGCCAAAGCCACAATCAACTACAAAATCAAAGCTCATCTCAGAAATCAAAGGGCCAAAGCCACAATCAAATACAAAATTAGAGCTCATCTCATAAATAAGTGGAGCAAGTGCTAACTTGATAGTCCACAAGCACATGGTAATTACTAAGCTACAAATGTCCCATCTTTCAAGCTAATTATACAAAAGACATAGTATCTGTACCAGGCTGTATCGATGGGCAATATATGACCTAGCTCCAGTCTTTTGGTGCAGCTGCACTTGGCCTCGGTTAACTTTATTCTTAGCAGATTTTTCCTGCACCACAAATGCAATAAAGAGTTGTCATTCACATGCATAGGTTGCATTGCATAATAACAAAAGGAGATAATTCAGGCATGGACCTTATTCTTTGGGTCACACCAGTACTCTACCAGCTTTACCCACTCCTCTTTCTTCATCTTTGGTGGAGGCTGTTTGGCCAAGAGCTGTTCCATTGTGAGTGTAGGGTCGAAGTACTTCGTTTTCAGGTGATACCTCTGCTGCCTTACTCCCTTCTTGATGATATCAGTGCATGCAGCTTTGCTTGGTCCCTCATTCTTAATATCCACATCCAACCTTGACTGCAGTCACACATACGAGATATTAGACACAATTTTTGACATGGTAGTGGAGTAATGAAAGGAAGTATTTGGAGTGAAATAGCTATCTTACCGCCACTTTCTCAAGCACTTTTGTTATTTGTGCCGGTCCCGCATCTTTTTGATATAGCTTCCAAGATGTTAAGATAGGCAGGTTGTCTCTCAGGGCAACACCAGTTTCTGAAGCCAGCTTCGCTGCCTGAAGTGGTACATTAGGTCTTTTCTTCCCTTCAGCCACCTGGATAGCCAACTTATTTCCTCTATTTATCATCTTCTCTAAGCCATGACCCATGGTTTTCTTGCGGACATTCTTTTGGCGCGCTGCATTAGCAAATATTGATCAAAATGTGTTATTAAAGCAGTAACAATTGTAGATAATGATTGGAGAAACAAATGCTTGGCAGTATGTATTGTTTACCTAGAACTAAGTCATCACTTGGTTCTCCTTCACATGTATTACCCTCTGAATTAGCAGCATCAAATTGCTCAGCTGACTCATTGATGTCATTGCTTTGCCTAGAGCTCTGGCCACCTGGCGAGGTGTCTGTAGGGATTGGCTGGTTAATACTAGTTGCGGGAGTCATTTGCCTCGACTGAGACATGGTAATAGTGGGTCTAGGAGTATGCTTAGGGTTAGCACCAGGCGAAGACATGGCTGCACTTTGCCTGGTGAATCTAGGAGGACTAGGCATTGGCTTTGCAGCAGGCATAGACATGGCTAGACTGGTCCTAGTATGCTTAGGGTTAGCACCAGGCGAAGACATGGCTAGACTGGTGAATCTAAGAGGACTAGGCACTATTTTTTGAAGTGGCACAGACATGCCTGGACTGTTTGTGGTCTTAGTTGGATTACTAGGCACTGTGCTAGTAGTCTCTGTGTTGCTGGTGTTTGGTGTGAGGTGGCCTTGCAGTTGGCTGGCACTAGAGATGGCAATAGGTTTAGGGTTGGCTTTGGAAGTGTTCTTAGGAGGCAAGGGATTTCTTATCCTAGGTGGTGGACGGCCTCCAGGCGAAGGCATGGCTGCACTTTGCCTAGTGAGTTTTATTGGCGTCCGCAGTTCTTGCTGGTTGGCAGCCGCCATTGTTGCTGCCTTTTGCTTCTTCTGAGGGTGAGTTCTTGGAACCATCGCTCCTACCTGCCAAGAGAAACATGCATCTTAGTAATGAACAAAGAAGTGTCAAGTAGCATAATTAAGTACAATGAACTATATGTTTGAAATAGATATACCATAAACTTGTTAGTTGGCCTAGTAATGCATCTCACCTCGGTATTGACCTCATTATTGAGGTCATCGCCATAGTCATCATCAGTGTCAGATTGTTTATCAACATCAGAGGAGGGGTCATATTCAATGTCAGATTCTGGATTGTCAGATTCTGAATTCCCCCTGCCCTTTTCCTTTTTTGATATAACTTCTCTAATAGACTGAGCTAAGATTGGAATACCGAAAGACTTAAAAACTTCCTGAACATGCTTTACATTCTCATCCCTCTTCTGCTCATAACTGGTTTTTGTCATTTCCTCTATTACTTAGTACGATGAAACGTAGAAAGAGCAGAAACTAGATTTAGTTTCTGTAAAAGGAGTTGAAGAAATAACTAACACATCAGTACTCTGTTAAATAGTAAAAAGAAGGCAAAGTATCAAGGATGCTACAAGCGGGCTCACCAAGTGTCAGCGGGTAGCCGACGAGGCAGACGACGTGGTGCGGAGCCGCAGCGGTAAGCACACGCCCTGTGGTGGACGGACGCCCTATGAGCCGTGGATGCCGTCAGGGTAGCGTGAGCTACGGATCTGGCCTCCGGCATCGGGGTGGTTCCGGCCTCCGGCGTCGGCGCTGACGGAGTCCGGGAATGGGTCCAGCGTCGGTGCTGACGGCGTCGGGGTGGCGGCGGGGTGCCGTTAGGTTTCGGGGAGGGAGGAGGAGGCCATGGTATGCGCGAGGAGGAGTAGATCCTGGCCGGGGATGGAGGGGATGGGCGGCGGTGCGGTGGCTTGGTAGGCGGCGGTGCGGCGGTGTGGCGGTGCGGGGATGGAGGGGAGTGGACTATGGTGCCCAAGAGGATAAGGCAGGAGGGGAAATTTTGGTCTGACGTGGGAGTGGACTGTGGTCACAGCCAACGCGCAGGAGAGCGGGCGGTGGAGGTAGCCAATTTTGGTCTAACGCGGTGGGTCCGCTGTGTCGGTGGCAGAATGCAGCACTTGCATTGTTCTGTCCTGGCGCGGTGGGGGCCCTATGTCAGTCATAGAAACAGTATTATTATGAAATCAAATACATTTTTGGGGTACTAAATGATTCGAACTGGAAAAATGGTAAGAAACAAAGTTGTTCAGCGCATCGAGATCTACCATTTGTATTTCTGACATTTTTTCAGTTGACTTTGTTTAGAGAGTTCAAACTTTGAATTTGGAAAATTTTAAACTTGAAACTCAAATTTGAGGTACTAAGTAATTCCAAATGACAAAGTCATGAATACAAAAGTTGAACAACTCATCAACATCTAAAAATTTTGTATAGACCATTTTTTCATATGACAAAGTGATTAAAACTTTGTTCTAAAATTCTGCTTATCTCTCTTATAGTTCATGACTTTTTCTAAAAAATGGTCTATACAAAATTTTTAGATGTTGATGAGTTGTTCAATTTTTGTATTCATGACTTTTTCATTTGAAATATTTTTTAGTGTCTAAATGTGGTTTGTTTTTGTCACTTTTTGGAAATTCAAAGTTGTTAGTGTTCAATTTTTGTTACATTCAAATATGACCAAACTCAATGCAACTAATGGATACATCATGATTTTAGAAAATTTTAGAAAAAAAAACATCAAATTTGGAGCATGTATGTGGGAGTAATACTAGTTACAATTTTTTGCCAAAGATCAAAAAAAGAAATGAGCTTTGCACAATGAAGGCCTAAATACCATGAAGGCCCCACCTATCATAGAAAGTTTTCTCCACTAAGACACAAATGTGTTGAGGCCGGCCACATCTGGCCACCTGCTCCTCGCTGACCACCCCCACCTGCTCCATAGCCGGCGACCCCTATCCCACCTGCTCCTCGCCGGCGACACCGTACCCCATGTGCTCCTCGCTGGGGCTCGATGAGCGCGCGCTAGGGGGCGACCGCATGAAGCTACTCCTCCTCTCAGGTCCCAGCGTGCTGACCTCGACTGCTCCCTCGCCTAGATGCCTGCTCCTCCTCTTAGGTCCCAGCGTGTCGCCGGTCGGCTGCTCCTCGACCGTGTGCTTGCTGCAGCCAAGCCGACCAGAGCAGCTGATGTAGCCTCGCCGGCCAGAGGAGCTGCTGAAGCCTCGCCGGCCACCACAGCTGGTGCATCTCCGGCCGGCCAGAGGAGCTGCTGAAGCCTCGTAGCCCAGCCCATCTGCTTGCCACTGGCTCGGCAGCCATTGTTCAAGGTTGATTTTTCAACATATATGAAGCATAAACATAATTTGTCCACATCATGATTTTTAAATTCTTGGCACTTACATTGTCCAGATGGATAGGAGCTGGGTTTATAACAGTGCGCCATTTACTCCCGCCTATATGGATGGTGTTGAACAGTTCATGGCACATGTCAGAGCTAGATATAGGCCTCATGAGGAAATCAAGTGCCCATGCCGCAAATGCCTGAACCAAAGAGATAAAAGTCAAGCTGAGGTACAAGAGCATATAGAAATCAATGGTATTTCTAAAATGTACACAAGTTGGATTCACCATGGAGAGGGAGATAATGATGTTGTACAAGATGGAGAACTCCCTGTTGTACCTGAAGATATGTCATGGGATGGAAATGACCAAGCTCCACTTGATGATGAAGGACAAGCTGAAGATGTCATATTAGATGATAGTGAACGGGGAGTTCAGGGTTTGATTCAAGATCTGTACACCGCAGCAAGCCATGGCGTCAGTGCCAACTTATATAAGCAAATCATGGAAGAGGCAAAGTGTGAACTTTATCCAGGTTGCACCGAGGAGTCTAGGCTAAGTTTCATTATTAAAATGCTGCATATAAAAGTGTACAATTCGATAACAAATTCTGGGTTTGATGCAATGCTTGAGTTGCTTTCAACATCATTCAAAAATGTGACCGGCCTCCCTAAGTCCTATAATGAAATGAAAGCTCTACTTCGGAAGCTTGGTTTTGGTTATGTTTCTATTCATGTGTGCAAGTATGACTATGCCTTATTTTGGAAAGACCATGAAGAGGATGATCATTGCCTAGTTTGTGGCTTCACAAGATGGAAAGTGAACAAGGAGGGCAAAAAGAAAGTTCCTCACAAGGTCCTCTGTTACTTTCCAATAATTCCACGCCTCCAAAGGCTTTTTATCTCAAAGCAGCGGGCACAATATGCAAGATGGCACAAGGAAAAGAGGGTAGCAGTTGAGAATGAAATGAGACATCCTGCTGATGGAGAAGCTTGGAAAGAATTTGATGATACTTTCAAGTCTTTTGCAGATGATCCTCGCAGTTTGAGGCTTGCCATTGCTACTGATGGATTTAACCCATTTGGTCAGATGACCAATTCATATAGCATCTGGCCAGTGATAGTGGTTCCATACAATTTTCCACCATGGATGTGTATGGACCAATCCAATTACATGCTTGCTTTACTAATTCCTGGCAAAAAATCACCGGGCAAAGATTTCCATGTGTTCATGCAGCCTTTGATAGCAGACATGCTAACTCTTTGGAATGGTGTCCCTACTTATGATGCATATGAAGGCAAAGACTTCAGTCTGCGTGCAGCAATTCTGTGGGGAATCCATGACTACCCTGCATTAGGTACCATGTCAGGTAGAAGCACTAAGGGTTACTTCGCATGTGTGCACTGTGATGAGAATCCATGCTCCGAATGTCTAACCAACAAAATTGGATTCATAGGCCATAGACGTTTCCTCCCAAACAACCATCTGTGGAGGAAAAATAGATCTTTCAATGGCCGCCATGAAAATAGGGAGCAGCCAAGGAAATTTAGTGCAGATGAGGTTATGGCAAGGTTGGATGAAGTTTGCTATGTTCCTGGCAAGAATCCAGATAAGCCGAAATCAAGAAAACGACGCCGTGGTGGAGAACCAGTATGGCATCTGAAGGTTAGCTTGCATGATTTGCCATACTGGTCAAAATTGAAGCTACAGTACAACCTTGATGTTATGCACATAGAGAAAAACATATGTGAAAACATTTTGTCAACTCTACTTAATATTCCGAACAAGACAAAGGACACAATTGCTGCTAGAGTAGATTTGGAAGAAAGAGGTATAAGAAAAGAGCTTCATTTGTTAGATGACACTAGTGCTGCATCCTCAAAGCCAAGAGCTTGTTACGTTCTAACACCAGAAGCAAAGAAGAAGTTCTTGCAATTTGTGAGCAATGTTAAGTTTCCAGATGGCTATGCCTCCAATATATCAAGATGTGTCAATATGGAGGGAGGAGGATCAATGCATGGGCTGAAAACACATGACTGTCATATACTACTGCAGCGTATTTTACCAGCTGGCCTTCGTGGTTTGGTGCGAAAAGACGTATATGAAGTAATTGCTGAGTTGGGTAGGTTTTTTAGACAACTTTGCTCAAAAACTCTAAAGGTTGATGCACTAAAACAAATGAAGGAAGATATTGTGCTTATCCTTTGCAAGCTAGAGAAAATTTATCCTCCTGCATTCTTCGATGTTATGGTTCACCTAGCAGTTCACTTACCTGATGAGGCACTCCTTAGGGGACCGGTGCAGTATGGATGGATGTACCCCATTGAGAGAAGATTGGGCACCTTTAAGCGTTTCATCCGCAATAAAGCAAGACCTAAAGGTTCTATTGTAGAGGCATACACTGCCTATGAGTGTATGACCCAGTGCTCAACATATTTCGGTGACATTATTAATAGGTTCACTAGGCCTGAAAGATACTTGGATGGAGAAAAGAACATCTCACCCAATGGTTACTCTATTTTTGGTCATGGTGTTAACCTGTTGGGTGCTTCAAAACTTCATTATGAAGACAAAGACTATGACTCCATGGTTTGGTTTGTTCTAAATAACTGCGAAGAGGTTGATGAATACAAAGAGTGAGTAATTGCTGTAATTTCATTTGAGCCATCTTTATTCAAAACAAGTGTCACAAAAAGACTAACTATCTTCTTCCTTTGCAGCATGTATAGGGCAGAATTAGAACAACAAGAGGTCAACGATGTTGAAAAAATGATGTCAACACAATTCGCTGCATGGTTTGAGAATCATGTGTGTGCAGCTTCTACAACATGACTTAATAATTTATGATACAATACACTCTGAAACTCAATAATTTTGTATGTTTACAACCTGCAGATTACGAAATTGAAATATGAAGGCACAACACATGTTGATGAAGACCTGTACTCACTAGCATGTCGGTCGGATCCGCGAGTGCGTTCATACATAGCCTGCATAATCAATGGGGTACGGTACCACACTATGGCTCGTGACGAACACAAGAAAACACAGAACTCCACCATCAAAACTGCAGGTACTCACGGTGGTGACACAATTGACTTCTATGGGACAATCACAGACATTATTGAGTTGAGTTACAGTAAGAACAGCAAAGGGCATAGAACTGTTATCTTATTACGGTGTGAATGGTACAATCTAGAGGGAAAGACATACCAGCTGAAAGATGATGGTTACTTCAAGAGCATAAATAGCCAAGGCCGATGGTATAAGAATGATCCTTTCATTATAGCCACTGATGCTTCATAAGTATTTTTCTTGGAAGATACAAAGTTAGGTCCATGTTGGCGAGTGGTACAAGAATTTGGCCACTGACATATATTTGATGTTGAAGAGACCGACACAAACCAACCAATCCATGAACAAGTACAGATGAGATGTCAGGAGGCATACCAAGAGGAGCATACTTCATCAAGAGATGGTGCAGTGGGAGACATTCATCCTGATATGGATTTGTTGCGCATGGATAATGAACCAGGCAGCCCTGTTAGTAGAGACCTCGTCGAGAGCATCCGTCGACAAAAACATACAACTCAAGGTGATGAAACATACGGCGATGATGAAGATGAAGATGAAACCTACCTTGAGTACCATAGTCCTGAAGAAGGCAATACTTCAGGAGAAGACAGTGATGATGACTGACCTTTGCATTTCTGGAGATTTGTGAACCATGAACTTTTCTATTATTGATATTGTTGTATTTGAATTATGCTACTACATTTATATCTGAATTATGAAATTGTAAGACCTTATATGCAATGACTCTGTTTTCAGTGGATGGAAGTTATAGTGCCCAGATTTCATTCACATGATGCAAGTTATATATAGTGCCCAGACTTCATTCACATGATGCAAGTTATATATAGTGCCCAGATTATTGTGTTTTCATGACACATGATAATGTCATGTAATGCCTAGAATCTATCATGGAATGTACAGAATCTGTCACAAAATGTATAGCCTAGAAGTTACAGACATGCTGCCAAAAAATCATTCCACACAAGTAAATCATCATAAGCAAAAGGGATCTTTATTTCCAACATACATCAGAAATGTACAGGTTACACAAGAGAAGTCCAAGAGCACGAAGGCCCATATTTTCATACCAACTACAAATACATCCTGGACAGCAGGTTCACTACATGTCCTAGCTAGCCTACTTCATCATCATAGCCAAAAGCATATCAAATGTGGCAAACATATCCAACCCACTTCACAGCATGTCTTGCTACATCATCATTGCCTACTTCAACATTACAATTACAACCAAAAGAATGGCCAGCACTAGGAATGTTACATTCAGACAACCACAGACAAGACAAATGCAGCTTCCCATGCCTTCCCTGTTCTTGCCAACCATTTCCTTCACCTTGTTCAGACTCTGCTCTAAGCTATCAATTTTTCCAACAAGCTCAGGAACTTCAGTTGTCGAAGCTGGTGCAATGGTAGAAGCAGCTGATGGTAGATAACCATTATCAAGAAGGAACACCACATATTCTTCCTCAAACCAATACCTAGCACATGTCCCCTGCATCCAAATTTAAACAACAGGGAAATTAAAATCAATACACTACATCAACTGAATGCTAAAAACACTACCATTCTCAAGCATGCTCATTCAAACAAGATTGAAATGATTATAACACTGACATTTTGATAGTTCTTCCTAGGGCACTTGAAATATCTCTTTCCAAAGTTCAACCCAGACTACGTGGTATTGGCAGCAAAGACCCTGACATCCTTGCAATCTAGGCACATAATCAACGGCAACCCGCTCACATCATTAACCAGCGTCTCTAGATCGACGGCCGTGGGCAGAGGAGCTGCAGCAACAACAACAAGGGGTGTGGGTTGTAGGGCAACCCTAGCTGCGCTAGACCGCCTAGTGCAAGTGGTAGATGACGACGCCTGAGACATGAGCCCTGATTGATACACAAGAAATTGATTAGGAATTGCACATTGGATTAACAGTAGAGCAATGAGCAGAAGAAAGAGGAACGGGGAGGGGGATGAGGGTGCCATAGCCGAGCAAATGGAGGCGAACGGGGAGGGGATTGATGGCGACACTGCCCACCATGCACCACCACCTACCAACCTAAGGCAGTGGCGACGTTCACTGGTGATCTGTGCTCGCCGGCTGTCCTGGCGGCAGATCTCGTGCTGCCTCAGCCCACTGCCTCGCCGTTACCTAGGGAGAGGGCAAGCCGGCTTCGCCCAGAGCCTGCTCAACCACGGCCGTGCTCCGCACAGACGCCAACCACCGCTCGCCGCCCTCCGCTCGCCGCCTGCCGCACCGCTAGAGGCTCACCGCCCTCCGCTTGCCTCCTTCTTCAGTTCGGTCAGGGGAGATGGAAAAAATGAAATTGGTCAACAGCAAGGAGGTAGGGTCCACCTTCAGGGGGTATATTGATGTTGGGGCCAGTCATTTTTTGAAAGATGATAAAGTGACATCGACAAACTGTCACATAAAACTAGCATATGGCGTCACAAAAAACAAGTCATCAACCGGCTCCTTGCGCCTAACATTTAGTGACGAAATTTGTTACTTTTTTGTGACACTATATACGATGTCATCACAAATGCTACTGGGGCTCATAAAATTATGACGACCAATATTTTTCCGTCACATTATATTACATTACATGACAAAAATAGGACCCATCATAAGGGAATTTGTCATAAAAAGAAGGATTTTTTGTAGTGCACCCATAGATGCTCAGCAGAAGAACATGGAGCTCTAGACCTTCTCATGTAGTCAAGGCAGCTCCTAGACAGGGATGCTACCCGCTGAAGTATGGCCACCGTGGCTGGAGGATGTCTCATAAACTTTATGAACTGGCCAACCTAAGCAGCTACAAGGGCAGAACCTCCCACCAGCGTAGTCCTAAGCGTCTTCCCCTCTGACAAGACTTGCCTAGAGAAGATTTGCCAGAAGGAGTCAATGTGCGACTCCATCTTGATGAAAGCCTCGTAGACAGTGATGAAGCCAGCAACGTGTAGTACCCTCCAGCGGAAGTAGTGCCTTCTCGGCGAAGGCGGCCAACACCACCTCATCTACGCTGGATGACCTCTAGCTAGACATTCCGCTCCAAAATCATGAATGGGTCTGTGAGTTTTCCTTTCCCTCTCCCTTCCCCTATTTAAGGAGGAGATGCAATAGTTGAAAAAGGGCAAGGGATTGGGGCAAAAAACCCTGTCCCTTCCCCCATTCAATGTGGATGGGAAACGATGGGATGTGCCCTGACCAATGGGACGCACCCTGCCCGATGGAATGGCGCCTAGTTAGACAGGACATGGCCTAGGTATGGTACACCATTGCCACATGTCAAGTGCGAGAAACAAAGAGCCACCACACGTAGGCAGCCCTCCACCTTCCCAGGCAGGACTTGGAAAGGCCCAACTACGGGATCTCCGCCCAGGAGAGACCATCGGGCTTCCTAAGTCAATCGGACGGCTTAGGCAAACACCGAAAAATAGGTAAGGAGCAGAGGGATGCCCATGTGGGCCATGTCGACTCTGTCATGAACGATGAGCGTGGATCCCGGTCGGACATTTCTGATTGGAGCTCCTCAAACCCCGTCACTCGAGTCATCAAGGTAACATTACCAACCCCCACTATTTCTTTATATAATCATTCATTCATCTATACACGCATTCATTCATTCCATATATCTGAGGCATCGCATATGCAGTTAAATGCACCACAATGCTCTGTGTTGCGTCATGAAGCGGTAGTTGCCTTATTCAACATGAGCAATGACCGACCAGGGTTCGAAGGCCGGCCCAAGAAGGGCTCGAGGCTTCCTCGCGTCAAACAGAGCCAGGGAAGAAAACGCAGATGAGCCCCAAGCGGCCCTCGCCCAGTCTGCCCTGAAGTAGATAGGCTCATCTCAACCTTCTCATTTGATCCTAACCTCAAGCCAAACCCACAAAATCTCCATCGAGGGGAAACCAGCGGGCCACCCGGGTCGGTCTCTAGAACGACCCAGGCATCTGCCGGGTTGTAGGTTAAGGAGCAGTGAAATGTCACATGAGGGCTATGCTGACCCTGTCATGAATGATAGACCCGGATTTCACTCGAACATGCTCGTTAGCGAGCTCACTGAGTGCGTCACTTGAGCCATTGAGGCAAGCGACGTTAGCTCAGCCCCTCCGATTGCTAAAATCGCGAATGGGGTAACGCACGAAACTCAATCAACCCCTTTTGAGCCCAACGGGGCTCGGGGGCTCAGGACGCCCAAACACCCCGACGTCAGGATCCATGAGTCCGTCTCGCCCAATCCCTAAAAACAGCCTCGGCTGCACCCGACGCCAGGATCCATGAGTCCATCTCGCCCGATCCCTAAAAATTGCCTCGGCTGCGCCTGATGCTAGAATCCACAAGTCAGTCTGTCTCGCCCGATTCCTAAGCTGCCTCAGCTATGCCCAATGCTAGGATCCGTGAGTTCGTCCATCTCGCCCGATCCCTAACCTACCTCGGCTGCACCCGACGCCAGGATCCGCGACTTCATCTTGCCCAATCCCTAAAACTGCCTCGGCTACGCCTGATGCCAGGATCCGTGAGTCCGTCTCACCCGATCCCTAAAAATGGCCTTGGTTGCGCCCGACGCTAGGATCCACGAGTCTATCTTGCCCAATCCCTAAAAAACCACCTCGACTGCGCCTGACGCTAGGATCCGCATGTCTATCCATGTCGCCTGATCCCTAAGCTACCTCAACTATGCCCGACGCTAGGATCTGTGAGTCCATCCGTCTCGCCCGATCCCTAAATTGCCTTGGCTGCGCTCGATGCTAGGATCCCTAAGTCCGTCTTGCCCAATCCCTAAACTGCATCAGCTATGCCCGACGCCAGGATCTATGAGTCTGTCCATCTCACCCGATCCCTAAGCTGCCCCGACCACACCTAGCACCAGGATCCACGAGTCCATCCATCTCATATGATCCCTAAACTACCTCGGCTATGCCCGACGCCAGGATCCATGAGTCTACCTCTCCCAATCCCTAAACTGCCTCAGCTGCGTGGCCCGATGCCAGGATTCACGAGTCTGTCTATCTCGTCCGATCCCTAAACTGCCTCGGCTGCGCCTGACACCAGGATCCACTAGTCCATCCATCTTGTTCGATCCCTAAACTGCCTTGGCTATGCCCAACGCCAGGATCCACGAGTCCATCTCCTATTTGTCTCACCCGATCCCTAAGCTACCTTAGTTGCGCTCGACGCTAGGATCCACAACCCCATCTTGCCCGATCCCTAAAACTGCCTTGGCTATGTGGCCCAATGCTAGGATCCGCGAGTCCATCCATCTCGTCCGACCCCTAAACTGCCTCGGCTGCGCCCGACGCCAGGATCCATGAGTCCATCCGTCTCATTCGATCCCTAAACTGCCTTGGTAGCACCCAATGCCAGGATCCATGAGTCCGTCTCCCGTCCATCTCACCCGATCCCTAAACTACCTCGGCTGCGCCCGATGCTAGGATCCATGACCCCGTCTCGCCTGATCCCTAACCTACCTCGGCTGTGCCCGATGCTAGGATCCATGAGTCCGTCCATCTCATCTGATCCCTAAACTGCCTCGGCTACGCCCGACGCTAGGATCCACGAGTCTATCTCGCTCGATCCCTAAACTGCCTCGGCTGCGTGGCCCGACGCTAGGATTCGCAAGTCTGTTCATCTTGTCCGATCCCTAAACTGCCTCGGCTATGCCTGACACTAGGATCTGTGAGTCTGTCCGTCTTGTCTGATCCCTAAACTGCCTCGGCTGCGCCCAACGCCAGGATCCACAAGTCTGTCTCTTATCCATCTCGCCTGATCCTTAAGCTACCTCAGCTGCGCTCGACGCTAGGATCCATGACCCCATCTCGCTTGATCCCTAAAACTACCTTAGCTACGTGGCCCGGTGCTAGGATCCATGAGTCCATCCATCTTGTCCGGCCCCTAAACTGCCTCGGCTGCGCCCAATGCTAGGATCCACGAGTCCATCTATCTCGTCCGATCTCTAAACTGCCTCGGTTGTGCCCAACGCCAGGATCCATGAGTCCATCTCCCATCCATCTCGCCTAATCCCTAAACTACCTCGGCTATGCCCGACGCTAGGATCCATGACCCTATCTCGCCTGGTCCCTAAACTACATTAGCTACGCCTGATGCCAGGATCTATGAGTCCGTCCGTCTCGCTCGAACCCTAAGCTACCTCGACTGCGCCCGACACCAGGATCCACGAGCCCATCCATCTCATCTGATCCTTAAACTACCTCAGCTGCGCCCGACGCTAGGATCCATGAGTCTGTCTCGCCCAATCCCTAAACTTCCTTGGTTGCATGGCCCGACACTAGGATTTGTGAGTCCGTCCGTCTTGTTCGAACCCTAAACTGCCTCGGCTGCACCTGACACCAGGATCCGTGAGTACATCCATCTCGTCCAATCCCTAAACTACCTCGGCTGCGCCTAACACCAGGATCCACGAGTCCATCTCCTGTCCATCTCGCATGATCCCGAAGCTACCTCAGCTGCGCTCGATGCCAGGATCCATGACCCCATCTCACCTGATCCCTAAAACTGCCTTGGCTGCGTGGCCTGACACCATGATCTGTGAGTCCGTCCATCTCGTTCGACCCCTAAACTACCTCGGCTACGCCCGACGCTAGGATCCGCGAGTCTGTACGTCTCGTCCGATCCCTAAACTGCCTTAGTTGTGCCCAACGCCAAGATCCATGAGTCCGTCTCCTGTCCATCTCGCCTGATCCCTAAACTACCTTGGCTGCACCCGACGCTAGGATCTGTGGCCCCGTCTCGCCCGATCCCTAACCTACCTCAGCTGCACCCAACGTCAGGATCCATGACCCTGTCTCGCCCGATCCCTAACCTACCTTGGCTACGCCCGACGCTAGGATCCGTGACATCATCTCACCCGATCCCTAAACTGCCTCGGCTACGCCCAATGCCAGGATCCACGATGCCGTCTCGCCTGATCCCTAAACTACCTCGGCTGCGCCCGACGCCAAGATCTGCAACCCCGTCTTGTTCGATCCCTAAATTGCCTCAGCTGCGTCCAATGCCATGATCCGCGACCCCATCTTGCCTGATCCCTAAACTACCCGCTGATAAAACCACCAGGCGATTCTACCCAAATCACCTGGGGCTCAGGGGCTACACCCATGGGTGCGCTCGCGTGCACCCGCTGATGAAATAAAACTTCCCCCACTAGCAACACAAAGAACCCCCCAGACAATTCTACCTGAATCGCCTGGGGGCTCAGGGGCTACACCCGCTGTCCAGATAAAAATCCCCCAGACGATTCTACTTGCATCACCGGGGGGCTCGGGGGCTCCTGTCGGGTTCATAAACCCAGGGTCCCTCATGGACTAGCTTCTTAGCAAAGGCTTAGCCTAGCAGACGATGGTACAAATGACGTGCAACTCCTAGGTCGGCCCAAATACCTGAACAACAGGCCAGAAGGGCGATCCAATCTTCGACCGAAAGGCCTGGCCAAGGAGGAAGAGTGCTCACTTCCGACTCTAGCCCGCCTCTCCGACCAGAAGGCCTGGCCAAACACTGCCTTCAACTCTGACCTACGTCTCCGACCGAGGATGCACCGAACCCCTACTTATAGCTCTTCTCTGACTAGCGCTGTCAGAGCCAACTGGAACCAACCGATCTGGGATGCCTGCTCGGTGAGGACCAGGAAATAGACGTAGCAAGTAAGGTAGGGCACTCAAGTTGACCGCGATACCAAGGACCGTACCCTACACACCTGCAGGACAATAACCGACAGGACATGTTAGAAGGGTGCCCTACAACCTTCCAGGCATGGCCGAACCCAAGCAGTGCTGTGGGCACCGACATTTGCCCTACAGCGTTGTGGGCGCCATCAACTCCCATACTAGACAAATGCAGTAAGGCTCCCCCACATGCCTCTAACATAAATAGTGTTGTGGGCGCCATCAGTTACCATACATGGTGAATACGGTAAAACCTCCCACATGCGTCTGACAACAAACAGTGTTATGGGCGCCAACCATCATCTTGTATCCAACGATGTGGACAACAAGACTTAGTAGCATGTGTACTCTCTCTCTCACTTGCTTGTAAGGCCATCCCCTTCATCTATAAAAGGGGATGCGCTCTCTCCCAACAGATCAATCGATTAACTCCGGCAGAATCAGTTCACAACAACTTGAACAACACACACGATCTGAACGACCAAGGATCCCAACGAACAACAAACGTTTGAACACTTAGCACATAGCAGAGCTCCTGTCACTCTTGGCCCTTTAGACCAGAGTTTGACCAGACCTCTTGTACCCCCCATCTTTCTCCCTTCCGTTTGTAACCCCACAGCAAACTTCGAGCACCTAGGCTTAGAAATAAAGTCACCGACCGACTCAAACTAGACATAGGGCATGTTGCCTGAACCAGTTTAAACCCTGTGTCATTGAGTGCTAAACCACATCCGATCACAACGTACGACAAAACTACAAGTATTTACGTGTTGGTCATTTTCTGCACCGACACATATAAAGTTTGAAATTTGGCTAGTGGTACTCTTGAGGAGGTTCATGATGTGGAATTTGATGAAACAAATGGTTCCCAAGCAGAAGATGAGAATCTAGATGATGTGAGAGGCACTCAATTGGTCAATGCAATGAAGAATATGGACATTAGGGATATAAGGCCTAGAGAAGTGATTGATGTTAAAGATGACAAGAATCAAGCGCTCTCTAACTCAAATGTGCAAGCTAATGGTTCTCATGATCAAGTTCAAGCAAGTACTAATGATGACAAAGTGCAAGATCAACAACAAGTGGCTAGTTCATCATCTCAACCAAGTGATCAATCAAATGCAAGTAATCAAGTGCAAGTGCTCCAACCAATCAATGTTGCAAGAGATCATCCTTTGGATTTTATCATTGGTGATATCTCAAAAAGGTGTGCAAACAAGATCAAGATTGGCATTATTTTGTGAACATTTCTCATTTGTGTCATTCATTGAACCTAAGAAGATAGATGAAGCTTTGAAGGATGTTATTGGGTAAATGCTATGCATGAAGAGCTAAACAACTTCACAAAAAATCAAGTATGAGAGTTAGTTGAGAGGCCTAAGGATCATAATGTAATTGGAACCAAATGGGTCTTTCGAAACAAGCAAGATCAAGATGGGATAGTTGTAAGAAATAAAGCAAGATTAGTGGCTCAAGGTCACACTCAAGTTGAAGGTATTGACTTTGGAGAAACATATGCCCCGATTGCAAGATTGGAAGCAATTAGGATCTTGTTAGCCTATGCTTATGCCCACAACATCAAGTTGTACCAAATGGATGTGAAGAGTGCATTTCTCAATGGGTACATCAATGAGCTTGTGTATGTTGAGCAACCTCCCGGCTTTGAAGATGAGAAGAAGCCCAACCATATCTACAAGTTGAGAAAGGCTTTGTATGGATTGAAACAAGTACCAAGAGCATGGTATGAGAGATTAGGGATTTCCTACTCTCTAAGGGATTCAAGATGGGCAAGGTTGACACCACTCTCTTCACTAAGAAGCTAGGCAATGACTTGTTTGTGTTGCAAATCTATGTTGATGACATCATATTTGGATCAACCAATCAAGATTTTTGTGAGGAGTTTGGAAAGATGATGGCAAGTGAGTTTGAGATGTCCATGATTGGAGAGCTTAGTTACTTCATTGGTCTTCAAATCAATCAAATGAAGAATGGCACATTTGTGAGTCAAGGCAAGTACATCAAAGACATGCTGAAGAAGTTTGGCATGGATGAGAGCAGAGTTATTAGTACACCAATAGGGACAAATGGAAGCTTGAATAGTGATGCTAGTGGCAACATAGTGGATCAAAAGATGTATCGGTCTATGATTGGAAGCCCACTTTATGTGACCACATGAAGGCTGGATGTGATGTTTAGTGTATTCATGTGTGCTAGATTTCATGCCTCACGAAGAGAGAGTCATTTGAAGACAACAAAGAGAATATTGAGGTACTTGAAGCATACACAAAATATTGGATTGTGGTATCCTAAAGGTGCAAGATTTGAGTTGATTGGATATTCGGACTCCAGTTATGTGGGATGCAAAGTTGAGAGAAAGAGCACATCAGGCACATGTCAACTATTGGGAAGATCACTTGTGTCTTGGTCATCAAAGAAGAAAAATAGCGTAGCACTTTCAACCGCCAAAGCGGAGTACATTTCGGTCGGTAGTTGTTGTGCTCAGTTACTTTGGATGAAAGCTACTTTGAGTGACTTTGGAATCAAATTCAAGCAAGTGCCAATGCTTTGTGACAATGAGAGTGTTGTGAAGCTCACCAACAACCCAGTTCAATATTCAAGAACAAAGTATATAGATGTTTATCATCATTTCATTAGAGATCACCAACAAAAAGGGAACATTTGCATTGAGAGTGTGGGCACCGATGATTAACTTGCTGATATCTTCACCAATCCACTTGATGAGAAGAGGTTTTGCAAGCTAAGGAATGAATTGAATATACTTGACTTCTCAAATATGTGTTGATGCACTCGCACTATATGACATGCCTCTCCTTCGAGCAAAGCAAGGTAAAGTTGATTGACATGTCATTCATCCATTGCTAAGGACTTGTTTAGTGCATCTAATCATTCCTATCATGTCTTAGGCTCAATCATAAAAATCAAATGAATTTGATGCTTGTATGGTACCACTATTGCTTCTATGCTTGAAATGATCTAGTGATAGCATATGACATATTTGTGAGCTTGTGAACCTAGTGTTTAATCTAGAAAATGAGCTATAAGTGTTTAACTCAATATGGTGCATGATAACCCTTCTTTGGAGGTGTGAAGAAGCTTGCCCTTGGATCAAACCGAGTTAAATATCTTTTGCAAGTGATCTAGATTGAACCAAATTGGGAAAATGATCCTCACTTCACATGGTTTGACCCCAACCTATCTAAAATTTGAGCTCACCTTTTGTGCTAATTGTTGACAAAGGGGGAATTCACAAAGATAGTAAAGATGGGGGGAGCAAACAAATGAAATAACATTGTAAGGGGATCAATTAAAATTTGAGCACACAAATAGGGGGAGCAAGCTCATAAACTTGTATGTTGCATTTGAATGTGCATTTACATATGTTTGCTTGCATGGCACAAGTTCTAAATTCCATATCCTTGCTTGTGTGGTGTATGCTAGTAGTAACTTGAATTATGAATGAAGCACTAGCATGCATAGGAAGAGTAACTAGACTTGTGCTTATCATGTAAAAACTAGACCCTTTCATATAATGTTGATCTCATGGGTTTTTCTAGTTTTTGTAAATGTCTAGTCACTAATGGTGCTAAGGATGGTGTATATTGGCAACTCTGATTGGTATCACACTTCAAAGGTCCATTCTTTACACCTTAGCATCATTTGTTAGCTATTACTCTCCCAAACTTCTAATCCATGCACATGTGCAAGCTTTCAAATCCAAACTCTTAGCACATATGTAGGGGGAGCTAATACTACTAATTTGGGCTGATGAAACTTGTCCATAATCTTTACACATGGTAATATGCTTGGGCAAGCAACATGAATCCAAAAAGACTTCATTGAATATCTTTGTAAATAGGTTGTCATCAATTACCAAAAAGGGAGAGATCGAAAGCCCTAGTTTGGTTTTGGCTAATTGATGAAACCTAAGTACTAACCTTTGTCATGAGTGTCATGTGAGCAAGGTTGGTACATACCAAGTGATGGAGCATGATGATGAAGCCCATGGAGATAGAGATGGACATGTGTTGATGATGATCAAGCTCAACTTGGTAAAGAAAAAAGAGAAAAACAAAAATCAAGATGATCAAGGCAAAGGTATAAGATAGTTTTTTGTTTTGCACTCAAGACACCATAGAGGGTGTGAGTGACTTAGGGTCGATAGCCGTACTATAAAGAGGGGAAATCTTTGGCTAAACGGTTTATTGAGTGCCACTAGGTGACATGACTTTTGCATATGCATTTAGGAACAAGTGTGCTAATTTTAACCCTTGTAAAATGCTTTGAAAAATGCTAACACACATGCACACAAGTTCTACACTTTGTGGTTAGCAATATAGAAGTAAGGGTGAAGTGGTTGTGGACTTAAAAAAAGGAGGAGACAACATTGACCAGACGCTGGCCACGTCCTGACCGGGCGATGGTTGCCAGGTCCGGTCAATTATAGCGAGGAGGATCGACCGGACGCTGGCCCTGGCTCGATCGGTGTGTCCGGTCACATGTTGATAGGCGACGTGTTTGCATGAATGGACGCACAAGGCTTGCGTCAGGTGTCTGCTGACGTACACTGATGTTAGCCTTAGGTGAGCACGCATTGGAGTGGTGCACTGACCAAACACTGTAGCGTGTCAGGTTGACTTCGAGCGGACATGTTCGGTCACTGTTTTTGTGCTCTAGAACATCTCTATAACCGACCGGACTCGGCTTCGCGCGGTGTCAGGTCGGTGGAGGTGCATGTCCGGTCAATCTTTAACTACGTAAGGGATCGGGATACAACCATTGAGATCGAGCAACTTTTGTTCAAACAGGGACATGTGGACGGCCGAGGGCGATCGGACGCTGGGGTGCGTCCAGTCAGCCCGAGAGTGCCCAATGGCTCTTTGAGTTTTGGGGCTCTATAAATAGGAAGGTACCGGCTTGGGGCTCACCCTCTTGACACTTTGACATACTTGACATCCTTGTGAGCCTAAGCAAACACCTCCCACTCATCTCCATCATTGACTCGTCATCATAGTGAGATTGGGAGTGATTCCAAGTGTATTTGCTTGAGTGATTGCATCTAGTGGCACTTAGGGATCGTTGTGACTACGGATTTCTTGTTTCTCTTAGTGGTTGTCGCCACCTAGATGGCTTGGAGCAGTGGAGGAGGTCTGACATGAGTTGGTGATAGATCGTGGGCGGCTCGGGTGATTGTGAGGGGTCTTGCACCTTCCACGGCGAAGAGCCGCAAGGTAGCTCTAATAAATTGCTCATGTCATTGAGTTACCTCACTTGTGGGTAGGTTCTTGTGGTGGCCAATTGTGTGGATTGGGTTCATGCAACACCTCTTAGCCGCCGAACCACCAAGTGTTGGTCGACACAACAGGGACTAGCGTGCCGGCAAGCACGTGAACCTCAGGAGAAAAATTGGTTGTCTCTTTCCCTTTGGTATTCTCCTGATGATTGAATTGGTATTCATCTTGTGATTGGTTCACTCCTTGAGGCAGCGGTATAATCACCTTGCCCACTCCTTTACATTCCTGCAAACTAGTTGTAGCAAGCTCTTTAGTGTAGCTAGAATTGAGAGCTTGCTTTGTAGCTTAAGTTCACCTAGTGGAGCTCTTAAGTGAAGCAAGTTTGAGAGCTCTTAGTGAGTAGCAACTTAGCCTCTTGTGTGCCTAGTGATCATAGCAACTAGAATTTGTTGGATAGGTGGCTTGCAACCATCGTAGAGCTAGAGCAAGTTTGCATTTCACCTTTTATCATACTAATCAAATTGCTCTAGTTGGTTTGTATATTTTTAAATATGCTATTCACCCCCTCTAGTCATATTAGGAACTTTTAGTTGCTAGAGTTAATTACAAAGGAAAGGGTGTGACTGAGAGAGCTAGAGAGCTAAGGAGGATTGATCCTAGGAGTCAACCGGAGAGTTGTCCATATGATCATTGTTTTCACACTATGTTTTAGCTTGACTTCTATCATAGTGTCCATAGAGAGCAGAAGCCTTCTCTTGACATTGCCATTGCCATTGCCACTTATTAGCGCACCGGTGTTTACCAACTCATGTAGTTTCAGCATCCCTAGAACTCTGAAGTTATTGCATAGTTCTATGCCACCTTGTTTGTAGAGGAGGAGCCGAGGCATATGCACTGGATGTTAGAGGGACAATGGTACAGTGTTGATTATACAGTCTTCACAGGGTATCTAGGCATTTTAGAGGAGGAGCTTTAGAGGGATAGGATTCACACTGAGCAGGTACTACCTCTCGAGAGGATGGTTTACATGTATAGAGGTGGCTCAGTTGGGAAGGTGGATGGCCTTCATCCCACCTACAGGTACCTGGACAGGATGTTCAGGAAGTCTATTGATTGCAAGGATGGTGACAAGGGTACTATTATAGATTACTCTAGGAACCTTCTCCATAGGATAGCACCAGATGTAGAGTCATTCAGTATCTTTGACTTCATCTAGTGTGAGATTCAGAGTGTTGGTGAGAGGCCCATCAAGGGCTATGGTTTCAATCCATACATAATGTATATGATTGAGCAGGTGACCAGGCACCAATTTGAGTATGACAGACCTCATAATGTTTTGAAGATTATAGCTAATTTGCTAGAGGTTAGAGTACCCCCACCTGGTCCAGCGGGAGCAGCAGTAGAAGCAGAGGCAAATGCACCTAAGGGTGGTGCAACAGCAGTAGGAGGAGCTTCACCTCCACCATGTGCTCCTCCACATTCTTCTTCACGACGTCATAGCCCGAAGTCTCCTATTTGCAAGCTCTTTAGTGCCATTTTTGGGATGTGCAAGGACAGTGAGGTCCGACAGCGGAAGGAGAGAGAGGCTAGGAGGAAGGACACCTGGACTCTCAAGTAGATTTCTTAGAACTTGGAGCTTAGACCTCCTGGGTCTCCTATCTCAGATGATGACCCCCTCTAGTGAAACTGAGACTAAGGATCATAGATAGGTCAGACACGACAGACTGTTTGCTGAGTTTTTTAGAGGCAGGAGCAACAGGGACAACAGCAGCAAGCTTAGCAGTAAGAGCAGGCACCGAAGCACCCTAACACCATGCCACTATAGGCTCATGTACATACTCACGCTTAGCCACATTCTAGTGTAGCAGACAAGTATGCTACAGACTGGTGGAGTGACCTCATAGGTGGATATAACTACTATGGGTATGGTGGCCATGACCCGTTTGGTGAGGGTGGTTCATGTCCAGATGATGCTCCACGTTCAGATGATGAGGATGATGGTGGAAATGATCACGACGATGACAAGGAGTGATCACAGGTGTTAGATATAGCTTGCAGCCCCTTTGTGCTTGGATTGTCTTTGTCAAACCTTTTGTGGTGATAGATGACAAAGGGGGAGAGATAGTGATTAAAGCTTCAGATGTGTTTCATGTGTTATCTTTATTCCTAGAGATATGTACTGTAGAACTATAGTTTTTCTTTGTCTTGTGAGCTTCATTGATGTATCATTTTGAGTTGAGACAGATTATATGTGCTTTATCATTGTATCTTGTATGAGATGAGATTTGTGTTTCATGGATGTATCTTTTGAGACTCATGTGACATGACCTTATCTTGTAATATAATCCATCTTAGTGGTCTGTGGACTTAAGAAAATTTGTGATGAGTGACATGTGTGTGATATATATATATGTTGTATTTATTTTCATAAGGACCATACGTGCTTATAGTGGATTTGTATGATGTGATGCCTTTAATTTGTTCTTGTGTGATATATCTTGTCATATGCATCACAAATTTATTTTGTCACACACTTTTGCACCCCACGGATGCAATGATTTAGGAGGATTCTCCTATGTGTATTAATATGTGCAATTGACATTTGAGGTCATTTTGTGAATTCCATTCATAAGCACATATTAAGGAGGAGCCTCTCATAAATCATTGAACTCAAAAGCTTTAATATTTAATATCTTTTTGTAAGATTTAATCAAGTTGTCATCAATCACCAAAAAGGGGAAGATTGAAAGTGCATCAAGCCATTTAGTGGGTTTTGGATGATTGAATGACAACATGATTAAAGGTCTAACCCATTTGCTAAGTGTGAACAGGAAATAGGTTATCTCACAGGTATATAATGAAAGTCAAAATGATGTGTTGTTGTAAACAATCTAGTTCAAACACAAGACAACAATGCAAATGTAATTCATGCAAGGCTTACTCATTGTGGGATTTCTCTAGCTTATATAAAAGCAAGCACGTTGAAGAACTTATTAATGAGACATAAGGGATTGCATATGGAATGGTCTCACATACTAAAGCTTGTTACATTACTCACATACTAAAGCTTGTTACATTAAAAGACATTTATACAAATGATCTAAATGGATGATTCAACACCAAGTGTGACTTGATGGCTTGAGACGGTGAAGATAGCAAGGAAAGGCTTCAAGGTACTAAGCAAGGGTGAAGGGAAAGCGATGGTTTGATGGCCGAGGAACCTAGCTAAGGTGAAGAAGGAAGTACTTGCAATTAGTCTAGATACTAATCAAACCATGACGGTCACATTGAAGTGGACGATCAAATCCTAGATGAAGTAATAAAGGAGTGACTTGATAAACTTGAAGCCAACTCACATTTCTTCAATGAAGTCAAGTCACATTCTCAAGATGGCGATGCTCAAGGAGAAAATCATAGATGACATGATTGGCATCCTCACTCAATGAAGTTTCAAAGTTATGGCATTCGGCTCAAAGGATTTCAACTCAAGCGCTTCAATTTTGTTTTCATTTAAACTTGAGTATATAGGTATGTTGTACTATTAAGAGGGATGCATCATGTTGATAGATGATTATCCATAAGTGCTCAAGCCAACCCATGTGAGGTTTGAGTGAAAGAGAGACAAAAGAGCTAACTTGTGTTTACTGTGCCTTGTCTAGTATTTGCCCAGCCATAGTGATATTCTTGGCGTTCTCAGTTTGGCTCATTGGGAGTTCCAACAAGAGTCAGGAGTTCCAGGTGTCAGAAGTCCCGACAATCATCGGGAGTTCTGACGCCTCATAGCTTTATTGACATCGTGACTGTTGGGGTTGTACGGCCCGTGTCTGATATTCCCCAACGGCTAAGGGGCTATAAATACCCCTTAGCCTCCACCTTTAGAGGCTGCTGATTCTGCTAACACTCTCACATGTTTTTGAGCCTTGAGAACACTCTCCAACCCTCTCTTAGTGAGTGATTGATTCAAACTTGCAAAATCCATCTTGTGGGTTGAGTGAGATTCAAAATTGAGAGCAAGCCACCCTTGAGCACTTGTGCATATTTGTCAATCTCATGATTTGCATTTGTTACTCTTGGACTCTTCGGTCCTAGACGGCTAGGCGTCGTCGGAGAGCACCCAAGAGCTTGTGGTGTGCCTCAGAAAGTTTGTAATGGTTCGATTCCACCGCCGCAAGGGAAGGGATCATCTAGTGGAAGGAGGAAAAGGAGTTGGAAAAGACTTCGGCTAGAGTGGCCTAAGTGGTCCTCTAGAGCTGACCTTTGTTGGGTCGCTCGCAGACCCCTCAACGGAGAGTAGGTCTCGACGGAGGCCAAACTTCGGTAAAACAATTCTTATGTCTCGATCTCTCTTTTCACTTGGCTTTTGTGATCTACATGTGTTGCTTGAGCTTGTTGATAGGTCACTAGTAGGTGCCAGCAACGTGGTTTGAAAAGAGAAGTCAATTAGAGAAATTTGGGAGCTGATACAACAAACTCGTGAATACCGGACGTGTCCGGTATTTGGGGCTTGTGTTGTTCTGTTCATTCTCAGTTCTAATCCTTGTGTTGCAGGCTTATGGCTCCTAGTTTTATTTAGCACTTGTTATTTACTTAGTGTGTACTCGTGAGGGGTTTATTTCTCTGATTTGGAATTTTTGAGTCATCAGAAATTCCTATTCTAACTGTTTCCACATTTTGAAGGGTTGAATTTTTAGAAACGACTATTCACCCCCCTCTAGGCAGCATCCTCGGTCCTTTCAGAAGCACATTCTAAGTAGTGGAGCAAATGGTGAAGATCATGATGATGGTGTGATGGCCATGGTGATGATCAAGTGCTCGGGCTTGGAAAAGAAGAAAGAGAAAAACAAAATGGGTTCAAGGCAAAGGTGAATTTGATAGAGCCATTTTGTTTTGGTGATCAAGACACCTAATGGGTGTGATCACATTTAGGATAGATAGTCATAGTATTAAGAGGGGTGAAACTCATCATGAAATGCGGTTATCAAAGTGCCACTAGATGTTCTAACTCATTGCATATGTATTTAGATTCTAGTGAGTGCTAACACCCTTGAAAATGTTTGTGAAAATATGCTAACACACGTGCATAAGGTGATACACTTGGTGGTTGGCACATTTGAACAAAGGGTGAAGTGTTCGCGCTTGAAAAGGAGGTGAAACAGGGGCGTCGGACCCTGCTTCACAGAAGCATCGGACCGGCCTCTAGCCTGGGTTCGATGGCTAACCCTACTGGGGTGCCGATGTGACAGCGTGTGAGAGCTCTTGGGGGAGCGTCGGACTAGCCTAGTGAAGGGTCGAGATGGCGACTAGAGGGGGGGTGAATAGTCCTTTTAAAAACTTAATCACGTTGGCTAACCGAAACAAATGCGGAATTAAAACTATCGGTCTAGCCAAGACTATACCCCACTATATATGTTCACTAGCACCTTGCAAAGATAACAATTATGCAACAAAGGTGTCGAGCTAGTTAGAGCTCTCCTAAACAATTCTAGGAGCAAGGTTACACAAACCTATGTCACTAGTACTTTAAGCAACAAGGGAGCTCCTACACATGCTAGTAAGCAAAAGCACAAAGCTAACTAAGCTCACTAGCAATGCTCAATAACAAGGCAACCAATGCCTAATTAGAGAGCGCAAAGACTTAGCTACACAAACTAAGTAATGTAACTAACAAGGTTACACAAACCAAATTAGCCACGCAAGAGAGCTACTTCTATGCTACACAAGCAAGAAAGTAATTAGCAAGCTACACAAGCTATCTAATTACAAGAGCAACTACACAAGCTTAATATGTATAAAAGTAATTGCAAGCTTGTGTAATGGGGATGCAAACCAACGGGAAGAACAAGGTTGACACGATGATTTTTCTCCCGAGGTTCACGTGTTTGCCAACACGCTAGTCCCCGTTGTGTCGACCGCTCACTTGGTGGTTCGGCGGCTAATTAGCATCACCCGCTAAGCCCGCACGTCGGGCGCCGCAAGAACCTACCCCTTGAGTGAGGGTAGCTCAATGACACGCTTTACTAATGTTACTCTTCACGACTCCCGCGGGGCGAGCATAAGTGCCCCTCACAAGCACTTCTCTGGAGCGCCGCACAAGCTTCTTGCGCGCTTCGACGGAGACCACCACCAAGCCGTCTAGGAGGTGGCAACCTCCAAGAGTAACAAGCACCACCGGCTCGCAACTCGATCACCTAGTGCCACTCGATGCAACCTCACGATGCAATCGCACTAGAATCGCTCACTCACACAATCGAATGATCACTATCAAGTATATGTGTGATGGAGGGCTCCCAAGCACTCACAAGCATGGACACTAAGTCCCTTGAGGTGCTCAGCACCAGCCATGGCCGAAGGCCATTTCTATTTATAGCCCCAAGGGCTAAACTAGCCGTTACCCCTTCACTGGGCAACGGTCAGGCCGACCGGACGCTCCGGTCGTGTTGACCGGACGCTGGACCTCAGCGTCCGGTCGCCCGCAGACGACCACATGTCCTGATTCCAACGGTCACTTGACTTGACCGGACGCAGCAGCTTCAACTGACCGGACGCTGGACCCTCAGCGTCCGGTCATTTCCAGTAAGCTCCCGAGCATGACCGGACGCATCCGGTCGAACACGATCGGACGCAGCACCAGCGTTCGGTCACTCTCTAGCTACTGCTACACTCCACGTCAGTGCGACCGGACGCAGGCAGTTAGCGTCCGGTGCATTCAGATCTAGCGTCCGGTCAGTTGACCGACGCCAGCATCTTCGCGACTAACTCGTTCTCACTTCTAACTTCTTCATCCTTGCTCCAAAGAGCCAACCACCAAGAGTTTGCATCCGGCGCAATAGAAAGTAGGCATTCCATTTTCCCGAATGCGCCGAATCCCGCCTCGCAAGCTCGGCGGGAGGGAGAGAGGGACCCAAACCTATCTCACCCCTACAAACACCACCTCCTTTGTAAATGTGCCAACACCACCAAGTGTACACCATCATGTGTATGTGTGTTAGCATTTTCACAATCATTTCCCAAAGGATGTTAACCACTCAACTTGCCACGCCACTCGATCCTAGTGACAATGCAAAGTTAGATCACTCGAGTGGCACTAGATGACCGATATGCAAACAAGTTTGCCCCTCTTGATAGTACGGCCATCTATCCTAAACCCGGTCATAAACTTCTCTACACACCTATGACCGGTGAAATGAAATGCCCTAAGTTATACCTTTGCCTAGCGCATTCCATTCCATCTCCTCCAATGTCGATGCAACACATGCACCAACACGATCAACAATGATATGATCCACTTCATATCATCATGTGATCATATTGGTTCATCGATCTTGACTTTACTTGCTCTTCACCGTTGCCATCGTCCATCGGCGCCAAGTCTTGCTCAAGCTTCACCGCCACGCGGTCCATCACTCCAAAGCCTTCGACTTGCCCTTTACGCTTGCAACTGGTCCATCAAGCCAAGTCTTGTCTTGATCTTCTCCACCTTGATCACATGACTCAATGTCATGTCTCATGTGCATTTAAGCTCCTTCATCATCACATGTGTGAGCTTCGCAACATCTCCAAGCCATTTTCACCTTCATGGCATATGTTGCTCACACATATGTACCTGTGGACTAATCACCTGTGTATCTCACATAAACACAATTAGTCCACCTAGGTTGTCACTCAATTACCAAAACCAACAAGGACCTTTCACCTAGGTCCAACGGCCAGGCCTCGGACTCGGTCTGACGGGCTTTGGAACCTCTCGGTGTAAATTTGATTGGCATTTGGCGAGGAGCACGCAGATGTGATGCATGGCAGCGTCGGACTCATCCTTGGGGTCCAACCGTTTTGGTGCTCTCTGCACCTCTTTGGACCGCATTGGACCCTCCCTATGTGGAGTCCAATGGTTAGTCCAAAGTTGAGTCCGACAGCGATGTTTTCAGCGTGTTAGTGATCGTTTGCGCGGCAACGATCAAATCTGTTTGAACGAGGTTACATGGCAGCACGTGGTTGGCCATGGTACGCGTCGAACCCAGGCGTTGGATGGTCCAACACCCCGTGTTTGCAGGTCCGACGGTCACTTAAGTGGCCCAACACTCACTAGTTCTTGGGATGTCTATTTAAGTGAAAGGGCTAGCCTTGGGCACCCCCTCTTGGCACTTTAACATATTTCTCATCCCTTAGAGCTGAGCTACTCCTCTCCATCCACTCCTACTTGATTGATTCATCATTTGGTGAGATTGGAGAGCATCCAAGTGCATTGCTTTGAGTGATTGCATCTAGAGGCACTTGTTGATTGTGTTTCGCTGTGGGATTCGCTTGTTTCTCTTGGTGGTTGCCGCCACCAAGATGGCTTGGTGCAACGAGGATCGTCGAGTGGAGGAAGGTGCTTGTCTCCAGCTTTGATCGTAGTGATTATGAGGGGTTCTTGACCTTTTCCCGGTGAAGAGACAAATGGTACTCTAGTAGATTGCTTGTGGCTTGTGGATCCTCATCTTGTGTTGGTTGTGCGGCACCCGATTGCGGGTTAGGCATATGATGCCTATTAGTGCGTGAACCTTCAAGTGAGTGAATCATCACAATAGGGACTAGCTTGCCAGCAAACAAGTGAACCTCGGTGAAATATCATTGTGTCATCTTGTCACTGGGATTTCATTGATATTCATTGTGAATTGATTGATCTTCTCTTGCCACGGTGGTATAATCATCACTACCCTCTCTTGTATTTACATTTCTAGTGTTGCTACGCTTTTTAGTGTAATTAGTTTTGAGAGCTAGCTTGTGTCTTGTCTAGTGGTTAGTGAGGCACTTTAGTTAGTCATTGAGAGCTCACTAACTTAGTTGTAGTGATCTAGCATTGTGTGATTAGAGACTATAGATACTAGAATTGTGATAGGTGGCTTGCATTTTTTAGTAAGCTAGCGCGAGAATTGCTTCGCCTCATATTTGTCTAACTGCTTTGCTTAGTGTTGTTGTAGAAATTTTTATAGACTATTCACCCCTCCTCTAGCCATTAGGACCTTTCACCACCGCATTCGAGGCTAGGGCTCCTGCCAGCGAAGAAGTAAGGGCATTGGAGGAGCACAGTGCGGTTAGTGGAGACTGCTACCTGTTTGATGAAATGCCAACATGAGCAAGTGATGAGATGTGGGTGGTGACAGAGCTAAAAATCAATGTGAGAAAAACAAGGTAATTCTACCATAGCAAACCTGACAACCAAACAAAATTCTACCTAGTACATTAGACAAGTCTAGCTTGAGGTAACTTGGCTTAGGGCTTGTTTGGTTCCGGTTTTAATCGGATAGTGGATCGCTCGCCGCAGGAATCGTTGAAAAGCACGCCAAACAGTCTGTGTGACAACTATTCTCGCGACCGCCTTCCTTCCAACCACCGCGAGAAATAATCGAGCACTTGATTCAACATCCCACCGCGGATGGCATACTGCACCACGTGGTGGGCATAAGACAGAACCAACGATAATGATACCTATAGGGTGTCCGTCTGTCTGGACCCCGGTTTGCCCTGTGCCGCCCGCTCGACCCATTAGTTCTACCTAGAAAATATCAGTGACCTCTCTCTCTCTCTCTCTCGTGCCTTCCTGCCTCCGCTTTTCTCTCTCTCGCGTGCCTCTAGCGCTCCTCCCTCCCTCTCTCTCCGGTGCGGGCGAGCATCCCGGCATGACGGCTCCTCCATGCCTCCGCTTTTCTCTCTCTCGTGTGCCTCCAGCGCTCCTTCCTCCCCCTCTCTCTCTCTTTGTGGTGTGGGCGAGCATCCCGGCGCGGTGCCTCAGCATGGCCTCAGCTCGAGTGGGACACGACATGGAGGCCCGAGCGGACCTCGACATGGCGGCGCAATGGCGGTGACAGCCTGGTCACGAGCGGACCAGCGCGGCAGGGAAAGCACAAGTGGCTTCCCAATGGATCTGGCTCCCCTGTCCCAGTCGTGTGGCCGCTGCCTCCCTGTTGTGTCATGTAGCCACCGCCTACAACCGCTGTCAGGCCGCTGCCTTTGGTGAACTCCAAACGTCGATGAGCCTCCATTTCGTCCAAGTAATAAGTAGATGTTGTGCTTAAAAGCGCATCTTACAAGCGTATGTTTCAGATGTTTTAGAGATATGTTACAAGTGTTTTATATGGATGTTGCAAAACTAGATTAGGATGTTGTATATGTTGCAATGGTTGTACACATATGTTGCATGTATCTGTTCTAAATGTTTCATCTGTTTTTTTAGACATATATTGCAAGCGTGTTTATCTGTATGTTGCATGTGTTTCACACATATGTTACATGTATTTTATCTAAATGCTGCATATATTTTGCAATGGCTTTTCGAGCCGTTTTAGATGTTTTTACAAGTGTTTTAGATGTATGTTGTAAATGTTTCAACTGTTTCGAACGTATATTGCAAATGTTTCATTTGGATGTTTCAAAAGTAGATCAGGTGTGCATCTCACTTCTCGCCTTTTGCTGCCTCACCTCGGTGTCTCCTCTTCTCGATGTTGGTGATGTTCGGGTAGCATGGACCCACGTGGGGGTGGCACAGAATACGAGCGGGCGAGGTGAGGCATACGAGAGGCAGGGAATCCCAGCATGCGGGGCGGGCGACAAGGAGCAAGAGCGGGGAGCTGTGTCCGAACACCGGGGAAGTACCCTAATATGATTCGGAGTTGGAGTCATAGTCGGAACCGATCGCGCAAAAAAAAATCCGACCCACTATGGTCTGACCCCACTTGTCATTTTTTCGGAAGACCCCACCTGTCATCGACCGCCTTGCTGACTCAAACCAGGCGACCGCGATTTTTTTTAAATTTTAACACTTTTTGCAAACTATTCGTAAATCTAACACTGTTTAATTTTTTTTCCAAATCTAACACTTTTTGCCGCGTCTATTTTCCTGGCGTGACGAAACGTCTGTGCCTCGCCATGCATGGTGACGTGGTGGATGGATGACGTGGCGACGACCGAGACTCTATCCGGTGACGTGGCAGAGTCTCTCCCGCCACCTGTCTCGGCACCGCGCCGTCGCTCGCGGCGCGGCAGTAGCTCACGGTGCGGCCTGTGCTTGCGTGTGTGCGGCTGGTTGGTCTGACCGGCCTGCAGCGGCAGCAAAAGCGAGACAGGGTGGGTGGTGGGTGCGGTGCGGTGCAGTGGCCGGGCAGCAGCTGCAGGAATAGAGCACTGCCACGCACCTCACCACGAGAGTGTTCGGCTGGCATAAAAATGGCACTGTAACAGCCGGAAAAATACTGTAGCAGATGAAAAATAGTGGAAGAAAAATACGGTTTCGACCAGAAAAAAAAGCCAGAATCGGCCAGCCGAACTGCAAATATTATAGGTGGGGTAGGAGCAACTCGTAGGCGACGGACGGACGGGCTCCCACGCCGCAGTAATGCTTTCTGTTCTGTACCGCACCACCCTGCTCTCTGCTGTTTTTACTCTACAAATATTATTACTGTACTGGTACTTGTTTGTGAGGAAATTATTTTCTTTCTGGAGAAAAACTGGAAATAGCCGGGGTTGATGGTTGAAGGTTGAATTTACCTGCGAGTGATGGAACTCATCTCTGATTGTGAGTGGCCTTTCGGCTGGTAAGTGGAATAGTGAATTTTGGATTATTTCGGATGATTAAATAGTATTCTGTGAGAGAAAATAAGCTAAAACAAGCTGAAACAAGCGGGAAGTAGTACAGCCGAACGCCTTATGGCAAGGTATACCGCTGTTTGCTATGGTTGCTGTCTTGCTGAGGAGCAAGATGGTGAAAACAAAACGAAAATTGAGTTCATTTAGAAAAGAAGAGAAATAAATGATCTTGCTAGTGTAGGCTCTATTCAAGGCGTGGCAGACTCTGCCACGTCACTGAATCTGATAGGTCTTTCAGCTTAACTATATCTAGGCCCAAAATGGATTTTCCTACTTTTTTTTGAGGGTGATAATCCAGTAGGATGGACAAGACAGTGTGAGAAATACTTTGATCTTGCTTGAGTTCCTCAGGGGATGTGGGTATCAATGGCCCCTCTTCGTTGTTGTGGTAGAGCTTTTAGCTCGAAACATGCCGTAGTTCCTCGCTGGACAGGAATAAGTCGTCAAGTAGGCATATGAACGGGAAAGGCTTCTAGTTTCAAGTCAGCTAGGAAGACCTCTTTCTTAAATGAAAGGGAAGGGGGGTTGGAAACCAACGGAAAATCAAGTATCATGTTGCTCCTCGGAAAACGCGTATAGTAGTCTCATTGGCCTTGCCTCATAGTTTTGGTCGTCGTCACGTCATCTCTTTCGTCGCGTCACCATACATGATGCGGCACAGGCGTTTCGCCGTGCCAGAGAGATAAACGCGGCAAAAAATGTTAGATTTGAAAAAAAAAACAGTATTAGATTTAGAAATAGTTAAAAAAAGTTAAAATTAAAAAAAAAAAACGCGACCGCAATCCGCACTTCCGGAGACGTCTCGAGTTCCAATTCCAACTCGCTTCCCGTTCCGGCCGGCCCCCCTCGGCGCCTCCATATAATCGAAGTCCAAAGCCACGTTTCCCCTCAACCTCATAAAAAAAAACCAAAATCCTCGCGAAGTTGTGAGATCCATCTAGACGCATCGCCACTCAAACCCTAGGTTGACGGATCGCCCCATGGCGATCATCTCCGACTTCAAGGAGGACGAGGCTACGCAGCAGGCGGCGGCGGCGGCCGGCCCCGGCGTCGAGGAGGCCCTGGCGGTGGCGCTGGAGAGGTGCGGCGGCGCGCTCCCCTTCCTCCAGGCGGCCATCGATGTCGCCCACCGCAGGTCCGGCCTGTTCCGCGACCCTTCGGCGGTGAGCAAGGTCACCGCGATGGCGGCGACCGTCAGGGCGCAGGTGGAGGCCGAGGAAAGGGTGGCTAGGGAGGCCAAGAGGAAGGCGGAGGAGGCCGAGAGGAAGGCGGCGGCCGAGGCGGCGACGGCGGAGGAGAAGCCAGAGAGCTCGGTGGAGAAGGACATCATGGAGGTGGATAAGAAGGAGGAAGGCAACGTGGGACGTGAGTGTTCTATTCCCTTGCTGGCCTGTTTTGGAACTGTCATGTTGCTATGCTGCGTTTTAGGGATTTTGGTGCTAAATGTGGTTCCATAAGCCCGATCTAGCATATTCTAGTGATTAGGCTTGAGTTAGGATAAGCTAGATAGATTGGGGTTGATACTCTGCTCAACGTATGTGGTTTGATTTAGGTATCTAATAATAACTCTAGAGCTCATACTTACGCCATTTGCTATTTTCAAACTTCATTCCATTATTGGTATCAATAGGCAACAAAATGCTTTAACTTATAACAGCTTTGTTAGGGAAAAAATACATTAATTTGCCCTTTATTTTCTCAATTGACCTTACAGTAAATTAATTATATATGGTCCAATGTTGATTGCAGTCCGACAAAAGTTATCTCTCTGTTGTAGTGGTCTGTTGAGGCTTGGGTTTGTGCCGCGATATAAGTGAAACTATATAGGTTGAAATTGCTAACATGATACCCTAATAATTGTTTTATTTCATTATTGCATCTCTAAGACAGTTTCTTCAGATGTGATTTCTACTTCTGCATTTTATGGGTACTCCTATCTAATTTTGTTTATTTCCTAATAATCAGAACCAAATGCTGGCAATGGTCTTGATTTGGAGAAGTACTCGTGGACTCAACAGCTGCCAGAGGTTAACATCACCATTCCTGTTCCTCAAGGAACAAAATCAAGATTCGTGGTCTTTGATATAAAGAAGAACCATCTGAAGGTTGGTCTGAAGGGCCAGCCACCTATCATTGATGTAAGTAGCTACTGCAATAAATTTCATCTTGTCTTATGGGACAACAATGTTTCTGGTGAACCAAATGTGTTGTTACAAAATACAGAGGCTCTAACTTCCTGTTGGTACTTTCTTTATTACCAGGGCGAGCTCTATAAGCCAGTTAAGGTTGATGACTGCTTCTGGAGCATAGGTAAGTCATTGGATTTTGAGCCTGCTTGGCTGCACTACTTTATATATGGCTGCTGCTGCTGCTGCTGAGCAGGCTGTTTGTATCTGAGCTTGCTTTTTTTTTTTGATCCTATAAAGCCCCTTACTGATAGAAGTATGGTTTCCTAATCATAACATTTTGTAGAGGATGGAAAAACTCTGTCCATATTGCTTACAAAGCACAACCAAATGGAGTGGTGGAAGTCTGTTATAAAGGGTGACCCTGAAGTTGATACCCAAAAGGTGGAGCCTGAGAGCAGCAAACTCTCTGATTTGGATCCTGAGACTAGACAAACCGTGGAGAAGATGATGGTAAGAGACAGAACCTGATGCACATCTGAGTTCTTAATGCAGCTTGGAAATAGCTAAAATCCTTTAATTGGTTTGTAGTTTGACCAGCGCCAGAAGCAGATGGGCCTTCCAACAAGTGACGAAATGCAAAAGCAAGAAATTCTCAAGAAGTTCATGTCTGAGGTAAGTCTGTGCGACAAAGCCATTATTATCATCTTTAAGTCCCGATATATGTATGTAGGTTGGCTTCCCATCCTATTTCATGCATCTGATTCTTTTTTTTTTCGTCGCAGCACCCGGAGATGGACTTCTCTAGAGCGAAATTAGCTTGAGGATTTTTTCGGGCAGTTATTTCTACCAGTCTGCATTAGGTTGTCTTTGAGTGCGTTATTAGTGTGAAACAAATTTTGATCAGTTCTTCTGTAATGCGTCAGAAATGTCATTTAGAACTGTAACATGTGTCTTGAACCAACCTAATGGCTGGATTATGTCAATTTTTGAGCTCTCCGTGCTGCTTGCTATGCTTGTTAAATGAACTACCACTGTTGTAGCGTGCTCACGATAAAATAAAACTAAAGAATTCTGTTTGTTGGCTTAGGCTCTGTCCTGTCAGCCTATTTGGCCTAACAGCCCATACGCCATGGTGCCATGCTCGACTCCTTAGATTGAGAAAAACTAAGATTGAGAAATGATTTTTCCAGATTCATCGAAACCCTTCCCCAGGGCTGTAAAGGAAATATCGGCCCCAAATGAAGTGTGCTAATTCGACTATCGGCCCCAATGAAGTGTGCTAATTCGACGATTTGTTTTTGTAGGTTTTCTTGATCTCTTGGAACTCGGGCTGGATATCGAGCCAGCTCGTTATCAAGTTGGCTTTGCTCGGTTCGGCTTGTTATACTAACGAGCTAGAAGCTTAGCTCGGCTCGGCTCGTTTGGCAGCTCGAGCTGACTCGTTTGACTCGTGAGCTAACTTAAAAAAATTTTCTTCGTGTTGAGGCTATTCATCTAGCAAAAGACAGAGACAAGTATTGATTTGGGAAAAGCAAAATAAATAAGAAGACAGATGATTTGATACTGGTTTGGGAAAATCAAGAAAAAAACAAAAACTAATGCTTCTTGTTGTGCGTTGGCTTGCAAGAGAGTAAGCAAAGCTACGATTGCAAGGCCCTAGCGAGCAGCAGGGGCCGGACGACTTATGTGTGTGCCGCGCGCGGCGGCTCAGGAGGAGAACAGCTGAGCGTGCATGTGTTTACGGCTACGCCTACGCGGAATAGCGGATGGGGGAAGTCTAGGGACTAGGGGTGGGAGCATGGGAGCTGGGGGCTAGGGTTTTATCATGGTGGGCCAATGAGTCATGGCATATATGGGCTGATTCAAGTTGTTGTCATCTGATTTACCTCGGCTCGTTTTGGCTCGCGAGCTGGATCGAGCTGGCTTAATTAACCAAGCTAAAGTGTTGGCTCGGCTTATTTAAAAAGCTCAGCTTATTTAAAAATTCAAACGAGCCGAGCTCGAGCTCGAGCCGAGCCACTAACAAGCGAATCGAGCGAGCTAGCGAGTTACAAGTTTTTCGTCCAGACCTACTCGGAACTTTTAGAGATATCTTCGGATGTTCCGGAACCTCTAGAAGTTTTAGACAAGTTTCCGTAACTTTCAGACATTACTAATCCGCTGCTTTAAAGTGTGAAAGAAATTTTAGGTTTAGCCAAATCCTTAGTTATTTTGTTAGCCCATTAGCCAAGCAGAACTAGCTAACAAGGGCAAATCATTGCTAGTGATACATATTAATCAAGGATCCAAACATGAGTTAATGGGCTAATTTTTGCCAGCTAATTTTGGCTCCGGCTAACAATTAGCTTTAGCCGATCCAAATAGGCCCTTAATTAGATGCCAGATTAGAATAATTTATGCTAGTTTCATATCATTATATGCCGAAAATGAGTAAAAAAAGAACATGAAACTCGATCACTGATGAGTAAACCTTTGTTCACAATAGGGACAAGTGCAGGACTTTAATTTACATGCTACGTATCTTTCTTTCTATATGACAATGGTAGCAACTTTGCAAAGGCATGACCGCATGATAACCCCGAATCCAACATGATCTACCTACACATCCTGCCTACATACTGGGCATGAACCATGGTCAATGAACCATCTGTCCACACAAGGCTGATGGAAGGTGTGAGAGCACTTTGGCAACTTCCTCACTGTCTCTCCGCTAACAACATCCTGGGAGAAGGCAAACTGTCAGGACTTCCACATAAAGTTTAATTGAAACAATAGAAATGCCTTTTCTACATCAGCACCAAAAGAATCCTAACCGAGCATGTCATTTCAAGAGAAAAAAAGAAGGCTAACTATAGCATCAGATACATAAAAAAAAATGTGAATACTTCAATACTTCCTCCTGTCATCAAAATATTATGTGTACGGCAAGATTCGGTCAAACCTAAAATAAAAAACTATAAACGTCAATAACTTCTAAATTATTTAGATTGGACACATGCAAGATATATGTATACATTTATATTGGAAGATACTTGCAAAATTTCATAATTTTGAAACATTTTAAAAATGTATTCTAGAAGATAATGGTGATTAAAGTTATATACTAAAGACCATTCAAAGTCAAATGTGACGTATATATATTTTTTTTTATCACGTGACATATTTTTGGACTGGAGAGGGAGTGTTCGGCTGATATTATCAGCCGGCTTATTCGTCGGCTTATCAGCCATGGTACAGTGTTTCTCTCTCACAACAAATCAGCCGTACAAATCAGCACCAGAGGCTTTAATATCAGCCGAACACTTTGAAAATTAAAAAGAAAAGCAAATATCAATTTTGTTCCATATATTGCGCACAAGCAGATAGTTTGAGCTATGCGATCTAACCAGAGATCGATCAAAATGCATACGGCACTTATGATAAATTGCCCTAAAATTTAGAAGTCTTTGGAATTGAAGGCAAGCAACCAGTAGGTGGACAAAAGTGATCACCAGAGTAAACTATAATCAATCTATGAGCTGGAGTGATGGGCACTCCTGATTCAACTCCCACTATCTTAGTTTCAGTCATGTTACAAGTAATGTGTCAAATCACACTTTCCCCCATGATTAATCAACTGCTAGCATCCAAAAGGAAAAGCCATATGCACATCATATTAATTTATCAACACAAAACAAAGCAAGCTCATAAACAGTAAAATCCCCAGAGAATTTAAGATTTTAATGCAGGTCAGTTTTCCACTAAACAAATATGTAATGTGACATTAGTACCTGCAGGCAAATAGCGCAAGACACATTTTCACCAATTGATTCCTGCTTCTGATCAGTCACCACATGATGTGGCAACTTCTTTAGAGTATCTTGTGAGAGCCCTTCGGATAAAACATCTTCAAGAACATCGAACATGTCATCATTGTCCGCAATGCCAACCTGTTGGAAAATATCTACTACTCCGATAAAGAACATGCCGTGTAGCGAAACCTTATGAAACTACATCAACAACTTTAAATTATCTAGTTTGAGAACATGTAAGTTACATGTGTATTGAAGTGTTAAAAATACTTGCGAAATTTCATAAGCTTCAAAAATGTTAAGAATATATTTTATTAAGAAATGGTGGTAAAGGTTATGTATCAAAACCGTGTAATGTTGTAACGCATTTATGTGCTTTCTGTCAAAGAGGATGCCACCAGTGGTAACCAACAAACTGACCTGTTCACACACACACAAAAAAAGACAACAAACTGACCTGCCAACGATATGCCATATATGTCGATGGCTCATACTGGTCTTGCACAAATCGAGCATTAAGGAGCTGTTCTATGAAATCCCCCTGGAAAATGCAACAGGTGATTCTCTTAAATGCACGTCCACCATGAATCACTGAAAATAATGTCATTGCAAAAATATAATTTCCACGGTCTGGGCTGAAGGAACTAACAATACTATATAATTTCCATGGTCTGGGCTGAAAGAACAATACTACTGTAGCATATAAGAATTTCCTAATTCCGATGGAATTTCTGTAGCTAACGCAAGACATATACACTCTACTAAGTAATTTGCACAACAATCATGCCGGATGAATTTGAAGAAGTAGCTCACGGACCATGGAGGACGTGCTCTGCGGGCTCGATCGGTCCGCCCTCCAGTAGGCGCGCGAAGCCTCGAGAACCTCGATGGAGAGCACCGCCCCCGCAAAGGCCCCCAGGCCGGCTCCCCGGAGGACGCCGCTGTCGGAAGCTCGGCCGGCCAATGCGCCGGTGAACGCCCCCGTCAGGCCTCCAGCTACCCCAGGCAAAACAAATCCGCGTCAAGAGAATACCAGGGGCGGCAGAGCACGCAAACCAAAACACAGAAGCAACACAATTAAGGTGCCGCGTCAACGCTATGTGGGGCGCCACGCAGGTGCACGCTTACCAACGGCAAAGATGCCGGTGAGGGCCCCCGAGAGGACGCCGGAGAGCAGCCGGGGGAGGCACGGCCCCGTCGCTACGCTTCGGCGCTCCTCTTCCGCCGCCGCCGTTGGCAGAGGGGGCACTTCCATGACTCCAGCCTCACGGCACGGGGCGGTCCACCTCCACGCCTCCGCAAACTAAAAGCCGAAGCCGATCGAGCGTCACGGTAGCTTGGCCTGGGTATAACTGGTGGTTGGTTGGTGCACGCGTGGTGGAGCTCGCCGGGAAGAGAGGGAGAACAGGGAGGAGGGAGGGGCCAAGCCGCCAAGCGGCCAGGCGTGTGAGCGCGTGATGCCGCTTAAAACAGGATATTTAACTTTTTACCATTACAACGTATGACACCTTTGAGATACCATCTTTAGAATTGACACTACGATTTTACCGGCAGAGAGAAATTTGATACGAAATTACCACTTTTGCTCGCGTGGCACGCCAACACATCACTCCAACGCGGATCCGAGTCCGCAGCCCCATGTGAAACGACGCCCCTGCCCCTGGCGTGTTTATACTCACAAACAGTCGGACCCCACTTATCAGCCATCTCTCCCAGCCTCTCCTCCCGCTGATGGGTGGACCCGGCTGTCACGGTCATCCCCTACCTCCAGCCACCGACTCCTTAGGCAGAGCGGGCGACAACGACAGGGGTGGGGGTGGAGCTGGCGGGAGGGGCCGACGCCGGTGACGCCAGCGGCGATGTCGTGCTCGAAGCCGACGCGTCGCCACTGGTGCCATTGCTGCGGGCGGTGAGGACCATGACGATGAGCTTCTCGTTGACGGGATGGCGCTGCGGGCACGGTTCGACGCCAAGAAGCGGTGCAACAGGGGCGGTGTATCCTTGCTAGGCCAACAGAGGAAGCGGGGAGGCAAATGGTGGTGTCTATGTGGAGATCCAGAGCTCAAACCGAAGCTCAACGATGGCGGTGGCTGCGGTGATTGACGACGCTGGAGAAGAAGAGAGGACAGAGGGGGGGGGGGGGGGGGGGGGGGCGAGACGTCTGCGGCATGGAGAGGGGCCCGAGGGGAGGAACGAGCAGTGGGCACCCCTGGCAATGGGAAGCTCGGTCGTATGCCACCCATGGCAGCTTGACTCGGTGCACACGGTGGAGGGATCGCAACTGCGGTGGTATGGTGGATGCGGCGGAGGGGCCGGGTCCATGCGGGATGCTGAGGACAGGCCTTGCCTTTTCAGGCCCGTGCCATGCCAGGCCGGGCAGCCAATTTTGCCATCCAAAATGAATGTACAGTACACAGGAGGCACTCATCACACACGGTCAGAGACGCTCGTTAATTCGTTGTGTGCAATCAGGGGTGTCCCACGTTGTCGGCTACCGGGGCAACTGGTCACGGGTTAACCACATCCTATTTGCTAGTCTATGATAATAACACCATAAATTCGTGTGAACACACTAGACACACTTTAAGTAAAACCAGACTTCCTGGCCAAGTCGCTGTAAAGGACGTCAGTATACCATAACCTGACATGATGGAATCTGTATCCTCACATTCCATCTAGATACAGCAGTCGGCACTGTATGGAAATGACTAGGTACCAAAAACTTTAGCAGCCCTTCAACTTTTCCTCCACCAACTCAATGCAGCGGTATAGCACCAATTGAACAAGATTTAACGTGCACACTATCTCATTTTTAATCTCATCAGCATCCTTTTCATTTTCCAACTGAATTTCCGCAGCGATTGGTCTTAATGGGGTCAGCCACTCCAAGTGCACCTTGTGCAATGTCTCTTTCTGAAACAATTTTCCAGATCTTTCTCCTGACCAAAAGGGGAAGATAAAAGGTGATCAAACACACAATTCACATATCTTCCATAATCCATTGTGGCACATGCAAATTCTAATCCATTAATCAGGCGATGATGCAAAACTGAGGAATCCTTCCTACGTTCTGCTGGTTTACAAGAATGGGAAAAAATGACAAAAAAACACACATCTTATCAGTTCCATTACCGATTTGGAACTGGGATGTATGTTCATTGCACAGTACTCCCTCCATCCCAAATTATAAGAAGTTTTGGCTTTGCTAGATACTCTCCGTTTTTATCAAGTGTCGTATTTGGTTTTGGGAGAAAGTCGCAAATAAGCATCGTATTTTGGTCTGGCCACACCGTTCGCTTGGTTCGTAGAGCCAGGAGTTAAAGAAACGCATCGTTCCTTCCATGCGCAGTTAAATCCGCATGCAGCCATGCACGAACTAGCTTGCATGTTGCCGGTGAAGTACTATGCGCAAGTGCCGGGCGGGACGCTGGTGAGTGCTGCGCGCGCTTGGCTTGCATGGAGCCATGCAGGAGTAATTGCCTAGCGCTGTGCACGAAGCAACATAATTGAATAAAGTACAGAAATGTGAAGACTTAAGTTAATCTCTGCCTTGGTCTGTGCACCAAAGCCAAATACGACACTTAAAAAAAATGGAGGGAGTACATTACTTTTGTTATGTATCTAGAAATTGCCAAAACTGTCTTATAATTTGAAATGGAGGGTATGCTTCAAAGGTTATTGCTCTTTGGAAAGGTATATATATGTGCATGACTTAAAAATTAGAAATAAGGTTATTGCTCTTTGGAAAGGTTCATTACCACTTCCAGACATGAATAAGGACATGTACGTGCATGACTTAAAATTTCGTAATAAGGACCGATGCCAGACCCCCAAGTGTTAATTTCAACTTTTGGTAAGATTGTTTTTAAAAATCTAACAATTTTGCTAACAAAGTTCATTGGATTTGACACAAGTTAGCATGTATAATATTAAACCAAAATGCTTAATTATGACCACAAAATAAGAAATCTACATTGATGAAAAAAACCTGCAAAATTTTGAACCATATTTCAAATGGTAGTTAAAATATTGCAGGAGTCGAAATGTAGTGGATGCAAATACAGGCATAGCATGAATTGAAAGAACAAGAGTACATCGTGGCTGTGACAAATTATCAATATCTGAAGATAAATTGTTAATGTTAAGTTTTTGGACGTTACCTCTTGAATCTATTATCAGAATAAATCTTAGCAAGTTTAGAGCTGATATTACCTGCATAGAAATAGGAAAAACGTGAAATATTCTAGGAAGTTATTTGCAGACAAAAACTGCACAATGTTGTGAAAACTGAAAACACAATTAGTAGGGCAGACAAGTAAAATTTACAATAACAGAGCACCTTAAATATAAACCACTGAACCAACAACCCATTGATCAAAGAGTGGCGAACACATAGCACCAGAAGACAACCTTGCTCGACCACATGAAAGGAAAAAGGGTTACTGGAGGTAAGCACATGGTCTTACCAAGGTGTGATGACTGTGGTGGGTGATGACCGGTGGGTGAGGTGCTGGTGATGTAGAGGAACTTAGGCTACGCCGGCCTGAGCTCTTAGATGCAGGGAGTTCCGCCAGCATGCGCTCCTTACACACAAGACGCAGGGAGTTACCGCGTGTACAATCGACCTTTATCCCTCTCCTGTCTCTGCCGCCAGCATGCTTAGCGCACACAAGGCCATGGCTGATTGCTGGCAGCTGCGGTGGTGTGACCGGAGGTGGTGCCTTGAATGGCTTAAACAACCTGACATGGAAGACATTGTGTAGCTGTGCTCCAGCCGGTAGTTCAATGCGATAGGCCAACTCCCCGATCTTTTCCAGGACCTTGAAAGGACCATAGAAGCAAGGCCCAAGCTTGTTGCGCCCTTTGTTGTCCATGGAGGCCAAAGGACGGTGTAACTGGCGCAACCAAACCAAGTCGCCTACCTGAAAGTCCACTTCACGGCGCCTCTTGTCATACTGAGATTTGTGATACTGTTGGGCTTGCTCTAGGCACTCTCTAATCTCCACCAGAAACTCATCTCGGACCTGTAGCTGCTGAGAGACGGCTAATCGTGTTTCTCCCGGCTCATAAGCTATCAGTGATGGTGGGTCGCGCCTAGGGATGAAAACGGACAGAAAAAATCCCGTCCTGACCTGTCCCATTTTCTACTTTTGTCCCACCCGTTTCCGTATTTGTGGATCATGTTTCCATATTTACGGAAATGGGAGAGGGATTTTTCCGTCAGTTTCCACAGGACCTGTTTTCATCCGGAATTGACATGTATTTATTCTGTTTTTCATCACGTTTTCAATCTATGTGAGATATGTCTAAAAATTGCTATGTTCATAAATCTACTAATCACCAGCATGTTAACATGTTAACACATGGTATGCTAGTGAATATTGGACCTATAACTTCGTATGTGTATATTATTTTGTGACTTTGTTCATGTATACTCGAGAATATTTGATCATGTTATTCTAACTTAATTTTCTAGCTCTCCATCCGTATTTGTCTGTTTCCGTATCTCCGTATATCCCCATCCGTTTTCACTTCTGTTTTTCCCCGAATCCGATCCCATTTCCGCTAAAAATATAGAAACGGAAACGGGAGCCAAGTTTTTCCACCCGTTTTCATCCCTAGTCGTGCCCATAGACGTAACTCTGAATGGAGTGGTGCCCAGCACCGCTTGAAATGAAGAGTTGTAACAAAACTCAACCCATGGAAGCCACTGGAGCTAGTTTCGAGGACGATAACCCGTCAGGTAGCAAAGATACATGGCAATGATCTTATTCGTAGACTTTGATTGACCATTCGTTTGCGGGTGGAACATAGAAGACATGTTGAGTTGCACTCCTGACAACTTGAACAGCTCCCTCCAGAAATTGCTTGTGAAAACAGGGTCCCGATCACTTACTATAGAGCTTGGGATGCCATGAAGTCGTATGATGTCGGCGAAGAAAACTCTTGCAACTGATGTAGCAGTGTATGGATACCCAATGCGATGAAGTGGGCTGATTTGGAGAACAGCAGTTTAACAACTGTTAAGGATCACAGATTTGCCATTCACCCTTGGCAATCCCTCAAATCCATTGCAATGTCTACCCAGACTTAAGTTGGTGTTAGACAACTAGAGAACCACAATTGGGAATTGGAGAATTGGTTTTCAGATGGCAGCGTCAAAACTGGCTGCTTGTAGTTCTATTTAAAGAAGACAGCAGTACTTGATCAGCCCTAAGAGACTCAACCACTAAAGCAACAAAGATAGCCAAAGCACACACTTGCACATGGGTTTACACTCTAAATTCTCCCCCTAAACCTTGTGCTAGATCTTTGAATTGGTTTGGACCAGCCCAATCCTTCCTCTCATCTCCTAGAACTTTGCTTGCCCAAGTGACTTGGTGAAAATGTCAGCGAGCAGATCAGTGGTGTTGATGTGGTTGGCCTTCACACTCCTATCTCCCAAGCAACTTTCTAATGAAGTGATACCAGATCCTAATGTGCTTGCTCCTCTCATGGAAGACAGGACTCTTCGCTAGGGCCAGAGCGGACTTGCTGTCCACCCTGAGCTCAACTGCTTTGACCTCCCTGCCGAGAAGCTCCCCCAACAGCTGAGACAACCAAAGGGATTGAGTTGCGGTGGAGGTGGTGGCGATGTACTCTGCTTCACAGCTTGATAGAGCCACCACACGCTGCTTGAGCGATTGCCAGCTGACGAGACACTTGCCGAGGAAGAACATGGTGCCGCTCGTGCTCTTGCTTGTGTCAATGTCACCGGCGAGGTCGCTATCGCAGTAGCTGACGATGTGCGCCGCGCCGGGGTTCCTTGCATAGTGCAGGCCATAGTCGAGGGTGCCCGTCACATAGCACATAACTCACTTGACATGTAGGTGCTCCACCGTGGGCCGTTCCATGAATCGGCTCACGTACTCGACGGTGAACGCCAAGTCTGGCCCTGTATGCACTAGGTAGGAGAGATTGCCGATGATGCGTCGGTATAGCGTCGCGTCGACCTCCTCCGCCGTGCTGTGAGCTAGATTGCAGCCACACAACTCAACGATGCGCTTAGCGTAGTGCAATTAACGAAGGGTGATGCCGGAGTTGTCTTGGCACACCTCGATGCCGAGATAGAAACAGAGGATGCTAGGGTCGCTCATGGCAAAGGTTGACTTCATTTGCGCCTTGAACGCGTCCACTTCTCCTTCCTCCACAACTGTGATGACGAGGTCGTCGACCTTGATGTCGACGAGCAGGACAGAGCGTCCTCTGCCCTGCCGGTACACAGCGTCCTCATGTGCGCTTTGCTGGAAGCCCATCTCCCGGGACCTGGCGTAAGCCGTAGAGGGCCTTGCACATGCGCAGGACCTTCCCATCTTGGCCGGCGATGACAAAGCCAGGAGGCTGACGAACGTAGACTTCCTCCTTCAAGTCACCGTTGAGGAAGGCGGACTAGACGTCTATGTGATGGACACGCCAACCCTCTTGTGCCGCCAGCGCAAGGAGGACACGGACGGACTCCTTGCGCGCGACGGGCGCGAAAGCGTTGTAGTAGTCGATCCCCTCCTGCTAAACGAACCCACACGCCATCAGCCTCGCCTTGTGCTTGATCACCTCCCATGCCTCGTTCTTCTTGATCCACCCATTTCAGGGTGATTGGACGAAGGCCGTCGGGCGGATCAACGAGCTCCAAGGTTCGGTTCTACTCGACAGCCTTCATCTCCTACTAACATTGCAGCACGCCAGGCCACATCCTCTTCTACTTCAGCATAGGGAACTGGCTACCCAACATGCGTTAGGTGGAGCTCGATGTCGAGGTTGCGTTGCACGACCGCTGACATCGAATGATCACCGAAGGATGTCGGCCATGGTGCGATAGCGTATCGGGGTGCCGTGGTGCGTGGCATCAAGGTGGTCTTCGTCGTCCTCCAGTGGTGTGACAAACGTGGGCGCCTGCTGTTCACCGGAGGGAGGCGTCACAACCGGCATAGCGGATGAAATGGAAACTAGCATCATCGACGGCGCAGCAGCCGGCCTAGGCACACCCGCTGGGCGCTAGTACCTCCTGGCCTAGGAACGGTGATCACAGCGGAGCCGGTGGCGTCGCCGATGTCAGGGGAGGTGAGCGAGATGCCGGCACAGACTCACTTGCTCCCCCGGCTCCTCCGAACTGGTTGTAGTCGACGACAAAGTCACTTACCATCGCCTCCGCACCACGACTGCTTCCTTTGGACCAGTCTTGGCCACGTCCTTCGTCGAAGATGACGTCACGCGCCACGCGCACGTGCTGGGTCACCGGGTCGAGGACGCGATACGCCTTGGAGCCCTGACGACCAGAGTGCGCCTGTGCCAAGCCTCGTAGGGGGTCTTGCCCTCCAAACTCTTGGTCGACGATCCGTTGAGTAGATGAACAGCAATCATCACTTCTTCGCCCTAATACGTCATTGGCATGCCTTTCTGCTTCAGCAGCACACGCGCACGGTCGCCAACCGCCACCACGGTCTGGTTCTGGCGCTCAACCACGTCGTTCTGCTGCGGCAAGTAGGCAGCATCGTAGTGCCGCTAGATATCTCCGTCCTCTTTCTCTGCCGCCGCATGGACTTGCTTGATGGCGTCCGCAGCTAGTCTTCTTGTTGGAAGGAGGAACGCGCACCTGAAGCAGGACACGTCATCCACTAGAAGCAGGGAATAGCACCGGCCGCCAGGAGTCGCCAGTGTGACGGGGCCACATAGGTCGCCGAGTACGAGCTCGAGCTGCTCCTGGGCGCGGTACAAGGCCTGACGCGGGAATGGGTGCCTCTGCTTGGTGACCAGGTCGCCGAGTACGAGCTCGAGATGCTCCTGCGCGTGGTACAAGGCCTGACGCGGGAATGGGTGCCTCCTCTGCTTGGTGACCACGCGCCATCTTCTCGCGTCCCAGCTTCCGCAAGGCCTCAAAGTGGAGCTACCCAAATCGCTCATGCCAGCGCCAAGCTTCATCGTCACCACGAGCGGCGAGGCGGCCACCTCTAGGTGCAGCACGTAGAGATGGTTGAGGCCATGGCTAACGTTGGCGAGGAGGCGACCATGGTGGTCCCAAATCTGAAGTATTCCCCGGTCGATCTCCACCCACGAGCCGCCTTCGTCAAGCGGGTCAAGGCTGATGGAGTTGCGGAGCGCCAGGATGTAGTAGATGTCGTGGAGCACCCTGTGCTCGCCGATCTTGGCCTTGAATAGGATGGAGCCGACGCTGCATGTCTCCACCGAGGACGAATCCACGAACTTGACAAAGCCTCGAACGTTGCGGTCTAGGATGGAGAATAGCTCCCGGCGCCCAGTCATGTGTTTGGCACCGCTATCAAGGTACCACCCATCAAGCTTGTCGCCCAGACGGTCACCGGCGTCGAACGAGGATGGGGAAATGTTGAAGCTTTCCCCTTTCCTCTGCCTTCTTCAATCTCCAGCTTGAGACAGCCATGGGCCAAAAACAGGGCAAGCTCTTGTTCCTCTGCTTGGGCCATGTGGGCCACTCAGTTGCGCTCACGCTTGGGCTGCTGACAGAGTTCAGGCAAGTGTCGTCATGGTTCGCTTTGCGTTCGGCACCGCCGCTTGCCTTACCACTGCGGCCGCTACCAGCCTTATCCCTCATCTGCGGACGCCAGCAACGCTCCTTGGGCGCACTCGTGCCCTCCCCTTCTTCTGGCGGGCTAGCCACTGCTCCTCGGTTCACCTATGGCGACTGACTCAATGGGAGGCGCCTCCTCACGGTCATCCACTGCCTTGAGCTTGCCCTCACCTCTCCTCAATGGAGAGAATCTTGAAATTCAGGAACATCTCCATCGCTAGACGATCTGGGTATACTTCTTCGGGACGACACGCAGGTACTTCTCAACATAGCACATGAAACAATCAAACCAATTCAGTACTCAATCCATAGGCGCAAAGACCATACACAAATTCATCATGCACTTGCTTTAACCTTGACGAGAATCCGACGCCCCACCCTCGGCACCGGCACTTCCCAAACCTTTTTCTTTCACTTGCTTTTCCCATTGTTTCCCTACCTTTTCCTATTTTCTTTAGCCGGCACCATGTCGTTTACTTATTACTAATCGAGGACTCGATGGGAGGCGCCTCCTCACGGTCATCCACCACCTTGAGCTTGCCCATCACCTCCTCAATGGAGAGGATCTTGAAATCCAAGAGCGTCTCCATCGCTAGAGCGATCTGGGTATACATCCGATGTCGCCTTCACCGTGCCGAACCAACTACTGCATCAGGCCTGAGAGGCGGAGGACGAAGTCATCGACATCCTCGCCGGGGCAGAACGCGAGACGATCCCAATCCTGGTGAAGATTCTGTAGAGTAGCCTTGCGAACGTGATCGAAGCCAATGCACGTCGCGGAAATGGAGTCCTAGGCGTGCTTGCAGTGGGTTTGTCCGCGAGGGTAGCCCCCATCTTCGGTGGAACAGCGATGAGGAGAGCCTCGAGCGCCCATCGATCGACGTGGAAGTCGGCGTCCCCGTACTTGACAGCATCTCAGAGCTGCCAGGCCTGCATCTTCACCTTCATCACCAGGCTCCACTTGTTGTATTTCGTCTTGGTGAGCATCGGCTATGGCATGCTCCCCCGGACTCCTTGATCACCTGGTGGACGATGGGCGACCCGCACCTGCCATGACGGCCACGACGCCGCTTTGGTGACGACGAGACGTGGCAGCGCCTATAAGGGCTCCGCGATATGTTGGTCCGTCCCCATTGTCGTCGTCGTCCTCGATGCGCAGAGCAGCAACAGCGGCCGCTGCAGCCTCAGTCGCAGCCATCGCCTCCCAACACTGTCATCTCCTCTGCCACTCTGATGCGTGCCTCACGCTCGCCAGCCGTGACAGCAGACCTGCGCTAGCTTGACGAGAAGGATAACCACAATTGGAGAATTCGAGAATTACTTTTTCCGATGGCAGCATTGAGACTGGCTGCTTGTAGTTCTATTTAGAAAGTTACAGCTCAAAAGCAAAGCTCAACAACTGAATGAAGTGCTAAAAAATAACTTGGTTGCGATCAGCCGTAACAGACTCAACCACTAAAGCAACTAAAGATAGCCAAAGCACACACTTGCACATAGGTTTACACTCAGTTGGAACCTCCAGGCTCTGTAGCAAACCCGCTCAACGCAGCTGTTCTATCTTTCTCTGTTGGGCATGTAGAGCAAGCACTGACATGATCGCAGACTAAGGTTGTGTCTTGTGGAATACAAAAATCAGAGCGAACTCTATGTCGCGTCTTCTGGAACCCTTCATGACCAACCTCATGGGCAGCAGCAACTGCTGCTTGTGCCTAGGAAGATGTCTCGGGCACAAACACCTTTCCGTCCTTGAGCAGTAGGCCATCAGCCATACTCCAGCTGTCCAGACCTTTGTTCCTGACCACGTCCAGTGTGCTGTCCTCTTGGAGAGCAACTCTGATTTCTTCAAACACTACGTCTTGGAGTAGAGATAGCTTGGCATGCTGACAGTTCTTCCATGTCACGGCACGGCAGCGCATCCAGGCTTATACTCAACGGTGAAATCAAAACCCATCAGCTTACTTGCATTGATGTTGTGGAATGGTGGACAGCCTCTAATCTAGGAGTAATTTCAAACTCCAGTGATCGGTTTTGACAACAAATGGTTGTCCCCAAAGGTAAGGGCTGTTACGAATAAAGGGAGACTGAACTGGATTGTCACTATTGAGGCCCAAAGGGGGGCAATATATAATGTACATGAGAGACACAAGACGTAACTAATTACACTAATAACCTTAACACCCCCTCTCAAATGCAACGTGAATGCAATGTCGTTGCATTTGGAGAGTTGACACTATGAACTAGACTTGAAAAATACAACAACAACAACAACAAAGCCTTTAAGTCCCAAACAAGTTGGGGTAGGCTAGAGTTGAAACCCAGCAGAAGTAATCAAGGTTCAGGCACGTAAATAGCTGTTTTCCAAGCACTCCTATCTAAGGCTAAGTCTTTGGGTATATTCCATCCTTTCAAGTCTCCTTTGATTGCCTCTACCCAAGTCAACTTCAGTCTTCCTCTGCCTCTCTTCATGTTACTATCCTGGCTTAGGATTCCACTACGCACCGGTGCCTCTGGAGGTCTCCGTTGGACATGTCCAAACCATCTCAACCGGTGTTGGACAAGCTTTTCTTCAATTGGTGCTACCCCTAATCTATCACGTATATCATCGTTCCGAACTCGATCCCTTCTTGTATGACCGCAAATCCAACGCAACATACGCATTTCCGTGACACTTATCTGTTAAACGTGTCGTCTTTTCGTAGGCAAACATTCTGCACCATACAACATAGCAGGTCTAATCGCCGTCCTATAAAACTTGCCTTTTAGCTTCTGTGGTACCCTTTTATCTATGAACTAGACTTGAAAAATAAAAGACGCGAATTTCTAGAGTCCCAAATATCCAAATTTCTTGTCAATGGTGCCACGATGATTCCAAAATCTCTGATAAATCTGTGGTAATACCCGGCAAGACTGAGAAACCCCCGTACATCCCTCACTGTCTTCGGCAATGGCCAGGAGGGGACTGCTCTGATCTTATCAGTGTCGATGGCTACACCTGCTGCACTGATGGCAGGTCACACCAAAGGAGCATTGGGACTTCTTAAGGAAGAGCTGATGATCCTGAAGTTGCTGCAGGACCAAACGGACATGGCAAAGATGTTCCTAACCATGATTGGCTGTAGATGAGGATGTCATCAAAGAAAACTAGCACAAACCTGCGAAGAAAAGGTTTAAGCACTGAGTTCATTAGCGCTTGGAATGCCGCCAGTGCGTTGGTGAGGCCAAAAGGCATGACAAGGAACTCAAATAAGCCTTGGTGAGTTCGGAATGCTATCTTGGAAATATCATCCTCACTCGTAAGTATTTGATGGTATCCTGATCGTAGATCCAACTTAGTGGAATATTCGGCACATTTGAGTTCATCAAGTAGTTCCTGCACCACTGGGATCGGGAACTTGCCCTTCACCGAGACAGTGTTAAGGGCATGATAGTCGATGCACATCCGTCTTGATCTGTCCTGCTTCTTGACCAGCAGTGCTGGAGATGAAAACACCGACGTGCTCGGTCTGATGACCCCATGGCGCAGCAGCTCCGCACATTGGTGCTCCAACTCATCCTTCTAGGTGTGAGCATACCGATAGGGCCGTACAGCGACTGCCTTAGCTCCGGCATGAAGTCTGATGCGATGACTGATATCCCAGCGAGGCGGCAGCCCTGTAGGCTCCCTGAAAATCCCCTGATACTCCTCCAGGAGCAGATCCATGTGGCGATCAGCAGTAAGTGCCAGATTGTGGAGTTGTGCCCCGGCTGCATGGTCCAGGCCTGTCCACAGGATGCGCCAGTCCCCACGCAAAAGCACGTCGTCTGCTCGGCAAAGTCCCACAAAGTCAGTCCAAGTGTGCTGATGAATTGCACACCCAGGATGATGTTGTGACCACCCAATGGCATGGCATAGCAGTCCACCATGAAGTCCTCAGTGTTAGTCGCTGAATTCTCACTCTTGGTAGTAGGAGAATTCTTACTCTCATCGAGAGAGGATGACACTAGGAGTTGGGGCAATTTTCTTGTCTATTCTTACTCTCATCGAGAGAGGATGACACAAGGAGAGGATGACACTAGGAGTTAGGGCAATTTTCTTGTCTATTCTTACTCTCATCGAGAGAGGATGACACTAGGAATTGGGGCAATTTTCTTGTCTATTTCTCACACAAGCTCACACAAATGCCATACCAACCTAATGGGTTGGGGTTATATATTTATAGGCTGCTAGCCAGCCAAGCATATGCCAAGATGCTAGTCTAAGATGCTAATATGCTGTCCTAGCTAAGATGCTGTCCTCTAGTCTAAGATGCTGTCCTCTAAGATGCTGTCCTCTAGTCTAAGATGCTGTCCTTAAAAACAGAAAAACAGCCACAAGGACCATGTGAGCAGCACAACCCCACAAAGACCAGCCACACATGAGACTTATCCATCATTCTCCCCCTAAGTCTTGTGCGTCGTCTTGTGGGAGAGTTGAACCATCCCGGTCCTGGAGCAGAGCTCAAGGAACTTGATCCTCCCAAGGGGCTTGGTGAGCAGGTCCGCAAGCTGGTCCTTGGTGTTGATGTAGCTCGCCTTGATGCTCCCTTCCTCCAAACAGCCTCGGATGAAGTGGTACCTCACCCGGATGTGCTTGCTGCGTTCGTGGAACATGGGGTTCTTTGCCAGGGCCAGAGCGGACTTGCTGTCCACCCTAAGCTCCACCGCTCTAGTGTCTCTGCCGAGGAGATCACCAAGCAGTCGAGCGAGCCAGAGCGCCTGAGTCGAAGCGGTGGAAGCCGCTATGTACTCGGCCTCGCAGCTGGACAGGGCCACCACCTGCTGTTTGGCCGACTGCCAGCTAACAAGGCACTTGCCGAGGAAGAAGAGGATCCCGCACGTGCTCTTGCTGGTGTCGATGTCGCCGGCGTGGTCGCTGTCGCTGTACCCGACGAAGTGTGCCGCCCCAGGGCACCTCGGGTAGTAGAGGCCGTGGTCGAGAGTCCCCGCAACGTAGCGGATGATCCTCTTCACAGCCTGCTGGTGCTCCGTCGTCGGTCGCTGCATGAACCGACTAACGTAGCCGACGGAGAATGCCAAGTCCGGCCGTGTGTGGGCGAGGTAGCGAAGGCTCCCCACAAGACGTCGGTACTGCGTAGCGTCCACCTCCTCCGTCGTGCTGTCGCGGCTCAGCTTCAGCCTCTCCTCCATCGGAGTGAGAGCTGGGTTGCAGTCGGTGAGCCCAGCTAGCTCAACGACGCGCTTGGCGTAGGCGGTCTGTCGAAGCGTGATCCCAGAGTCATCCTGGTGCACCTCGATTCCCAGGTAGAAGGAGAGAGGCCCCAGGTCACTCATCTGGAAGGTGGCCTTCATCTCTTCCTTGAATGCCGCCACCTCCGCATCCTTGGTGCCGGTGATCACCAAGTCGTCGACGTAGACACCCACCAGCAGGGCATTACCTCCATTGCCCCGTCGGTAGATGGCCGCCTCGTGCGGGCTTTGCTCAAAGCCCATCCCCTTTAGCGTGGAATCCAGCTTGGCATTCCACGCCCTCGGTGCCTACCGCAAGCCATAGAGGGCCTTGCGCAGGCGGAGCACCTTGCCCTCCTTGCCGGGGATCGCAAATCCCGGCGGCTGGTGCACGTAGACCTCCTCCTTCAAGTCGCCGTTAAGGAACGCCGACTTGACGTCCATGTGATGAACACGCCAGCCCTCCTGGGCAGCTAGCGCAAGGAGGAGTCGCACGGACTCCATCCGTGCCACGGGAGTAAAGGCGTCATCGAAGTCGACCCCCTCCTGCTGCACGAAACCTCGTGCCACCAAGCGAGCCTTGTGCTTGACGATGGCACTGGCTTCATCCCTCTTCAGCTTGTACACCCACTTAAGGGTGATCGCGCGATGACCACGAGGAAGGTCAGCAAGCTCCCAGGTGCAATTCTTCTCAACCGTATCCATCTCCAACTGCATCGCGGCGCGCCATGCCGCGTGTCTCTCGGCCTCTGCAAACGACCGAGGCTCGCCGTCGTCGCACGCAAGGTGCAACTGCGCCTCCAGGTCGTGAGGCACCGGTCCCGGCACCGGCTGGTCGCCGAGAAGGTTCTCCATCGTACGGTACCGCAACGGCTCGCCGTCGTGGTATGCGTCGACGCGCTCCTCGTCGTGAGAGCGGAGTAGCGAGCTCAACCGGGCCGTGCTCGACACGAGCTGGTGGTGGAGTAGACGTGCCCGGAGTGGTGCCTGTCGGTGCTGGAGTGCGTGGCGTTGCCGGCTGTGGTGGAGCCGGCGAAGAGCTCATCGCAGCCGAGGTCCTGGCTGGAGAGCGTGGTGCTGTCGGAGTAGCAGGTGCCGGGGTCGGTGGAGGCTCGGAGACTGGGGTAGACGCGCTCGCCGAAGAACTGCCTACTCCCCCAGCTCCCTCGAAGTGGACGTACTCGACAGTGAAGTCGTCGTACGTCGGAGCCGAGCCGTCGTTCACTGCCTTGTCCCACGCCCATCCTCGCCCTTCGTCGAACACAACGTCGCGCGCCGTGCGCACACGCTGTGTCTTCGGGTCGAGGATGCAGTAGGCCTTCGAGCCCTCCGCGTAGCCGATGAACACTCCCGGAGTGCTCCTGTCGTCGAGCTTGCTGATGTGGCCAAGCTCCTTGGCGAATGCGAGGCAGCCGAAGACCCGCAAGTGGGAGACCGCCGGCTTGCGCCCATGCCAAGCCTCGTACGGCGTCCTGCCGTCGAGCGCCTTGGTAGGCGAGCGGTTGAGGATGTAGACGGCCGTCACCACCGCCTCTCCCCAGAAGATAGCCGGCATCCCCCTCTGCTTGAGGAGGGCCCGAGCCATCCCCACAACCGTCTGGTTGCGCCGCTCGACGACGCCGTTCTGCTGCGGGCTGTACGGCGCGGAGTAGTGGCGCTGAATGCCCTCGTCAGCGCAGTACGACACGAATTCAGCCGCCGTGAATTCGCCGCCATTGTCGGTGCGCAGCACGCGCAGCTTGCGGCCGCACTCCGCCTCCGCAGCAGCCTGCGCGCGCCTGATGGCGTCCGCAGCCTCTCTCTTGCTGCCGAGGACCATCACCCACATGTAGCGGGAGAGGTCGTCGACGAGCAGCAGGAAGTAGCGTCGTCCTCCCGGTGTGGCCGGTGTCACCGGGCCACACAAGTCCCCGTGCACAAGCTCGAGCCTCTCCTTGGCTCGAAAGCTCGCCCGCTGGGGAAAGGGGAGTCGCCTCTGCTTCGTCAACACGCAGACGTCGCAGAGCTGCTCCACATGGTCGAGGCACGGCAGGCCTCGCACCATCTCCGTGGCACTGAGCCGCTTCAGGGCCTCAAAGTGAAGGTGCCCGAAACGCTCGTGCCGCTGCCACACCTCGTCGTCCCGACGAGCAGCGAGACAGAGGGGTTGTGCCACCTGCACGTTAAGGACGTAGAGTCGATTTGCGCTTCTGGATACCTTGGCAAGAAGACGACGACGACGATCCCAAATCCTTATGACTCCGTCCTCAACCACCACGCGCGAACCGTTCTCATCCAGCTGTCCCAAGCTGATGATGGAGTTCCTCAACGCGGGGATGTAGTAGACTCCGGTGAGCAGCCTGTGCTCACCAGACACGGTGGTGAAGATGACGGAGCCGACGCCCTTGATCTCCACGCCGGAGGCATCCCCAAACTTGACGGAGCCTCGGACGCTAGAGTCAAGCTCGGTGAAGAACTCCCGTCGACCGGTCATGTGATGGGTGGCGCCGGTGTCGAGGCACCACCCGTCAGTCTTGTCGTTGCCGGAGCTGTCGCCGAGGAGGGCGTGTGCTTTTGGCTCGTCGAGGTGGAGAGCCGCTGCGGCCGGTGCCGCTGGAGGTAGCTCGATGCTGGCATGTGCCATGAACAGAGCCGGCTCCTCCTCCGCCTGTGCGACGTGGGCCTGGCCGCGTCGTGGCTGTCGACAGTCCTTGGCCCAATGGCCAAGCTGGCCGCAGTTGCGGCAGGTGTCGTCTCGTGCCGGCTTGTGCCTGCCGGCGGCGCCGCCCTGGGCGCCTCCGCGGGCATCACCCTCGGCACGTCCTCGCGCCCCGGCCTGGGCGTCTCTGCGCGCCTTGCCACGCTTGCGGCCGCCTGTTGCGGAAGAAGGCTCCCCCTTCCTCCGGTCACCCTGGCTGGCAAGCCACTGCTCCCGAGTGAGAAGGAGCTTCCCGCCAGTGGTGATGGGCCCCGAGAGGGACTGTGGCTCATCACTGTTGACGACCTTGAGGCGACCTATCGCCTCCTCGATCGACATCGTGGAGAGATCCAGCAGCGACTCGATCGAGCGAGCCATCTGCTTGTACTTCTCGGGGACGCAGCGAAAGAGCTTTTCGACAGCTCTCTCCTCGCCGTAGGTGTCGTCGCCGAACTGCACCATCTTCTGCAACAGAGTGCTGAGACGGAGAGCAAAGTCATCAACGTCCTCACCTGGCTTGAAGGCCAGGTTCTCCCACTCCTTGCGAAGTGCCTGCAGTGTGGACTTGCGGGCGCGGTCGCTGCCGATGTGTGCCGTAGCGATGGCATCCCAAGCCTCCTTGGCAGTCCGCTTGCTGGTAAGCGAGAACTGCATCTCGGGCGGGACTGCAGCGATGAGAGCATCCAGCGCCCGTCGATCTAGGTCGTAGTCGACGTCGCCGTACCGGACTGCCTCCCACATGTGCCGCACCTGGAGCTTTACCCTCATCACCGCAGCCCACTCGACGTAGTTGGTCTTGGTGAGGGTGGGCCACCCACCGCTGGGACCGACGTCCCTGACAACAGCCTGGAGCCCGTGGTAACCACGGTACCGATCCGGGGAGAGAGAGCCACGCTGCCTGTGAAGGCCGCGCTCTCCATCGACCCGTCGGTACCGATCCGGGGAGAGAGAGCCACGCTGCCTGTGAAAGCCGCGCTCTCCATCGACCCGTCCGCCACCGTTGCCGTGCGCGCCTCCTCCAGGAGCGTCGCCGCCGTGCACGCCTCCTCCAGGAGCGTCGCCGCCGTGCCCGCCTCCTCCAGGAGCGCCGCCGCCGTGCGCGCCTCCTCCAGGAACGTCGCCGCCGTGCGCGCCTCCTCCAGGAGCGTCGCCGCCGTGCACGCCTCCTCCAGGAGTCACCGCCGTGAGCGCCACCTCCAGGAAAGCCGCCGGCGCGTCTGCGCCTGTCTGGGCTGCCGTCGCGCTCGTGCGCGTGCGCGGCTGCCCCAGGGGCGCCACCGCCGTGCGCGCCTCCTCCAGGAGCGCCGCCAGCGCGTCCGCGCCTGTCTGGGCTGCCGCCACGCTCGTGGGCGTGCGCGGCTGCCCACTGCGCCGCCCGCGCTCGCGGTGCCTCCCTCTCTAGCAGCTCAAGGTCCGCGTCGGCGGTGTCGTCAGCGGAAATGGAGCTGCCGATGCTGCCGCGCAGAGCCTCGACCTCCGCTGCCGCCGCACGCGCTGCATTCGCCGCCGCTGCCGCTTCCGCCTCCGCTCTGGCTGCTGCCAGCTCCGCCGCTGCCAACCTCGACGCCCTTGCCGCCGCCGCAGCGGTCTCTGCCGCCGCTCGCTCGCGTTCCTCTGCTGCGGCAAGTTCGGCCTCCTGCCGACGCCGCGTGCTCGAGGCGACCGAGCGCTGAGACTGCCCTGCGGACATGACGCGCTACCGGGGGGCTGCTGCGTGGGGAGAGGGCTGCTTCAGACGAGCTGGGAGATGAGTGAACAGGAGCGGCCGGAGCTGCTGCTACTCTCAGCTAGGGCTGTTCCGAGGCTGGGCAAGGGGATGAGCAGGAGATGCTCAGGCTACAGGATACTACGGCTCTGATACCACTTGTTAGTCGCTGAATTCTCACTCTTGGTAGTAGGAGAATTCTTACTCTCATCGAGAGAGGATGACACTAGGAGTTGGGGCAATTTTCTTGTCTATTTCTCACACAAGCTCACAAATGCCATACCAACCTGAGGGGTTGGGGTTACATATTTATAGGCTGCTAGCCAGCCAAGCATATGCCAAGATGCTAGTCTAAGATGCTAGTCTACGATGCTAATATGCTGTCCTAGCTAAGATGCTGTCCTCTAGTCTAAGATGCTGTCCTCTAGTCTAAGATGCTATCCTAAAAACAGAAAAACAGCCACAAGGACCATGTGAGTAACAACAGCCCCACAAAGACCAGCCACACATGACTTATCCATCACTCCCGAGTGAGAAGGAGCTTCCCGCCAGTGGTGATGAGCCCCGAGAGAGATTGTGGCTCATCGCTGTCGACGACCTTGAGGCGACCTATCGCCTCCTCGATCGACATCGTGGAGAGATCCAGCAGGGACTCGATCGAGCGAGCCATCTGCCTGTACTTCTCGGGGACGCAGTGAAAGAGCTTTTCGACAGCTCTCTCCTCGACGTAGGAGTCATCGCCGAACTGCACCATCTTCTGCAACAGAGTGTTGAGACGGAGAGCAAAGTCATCAACATCCTCACCTGGCTTGAAGGCCAGGTTCTCCCACTCCTTGCGAAGTGCCTGCAGTGTGGACTTGCGGGCGCGGTCGCTGCCGATGCGTGCCGCAGCGATGGCGTCCCAAGCCTCCTTGGCAGTCCGCTTGTTGGTAAGCGAGAACTGCATCTCGGGCGGGACTGCAGCGATGAGGGCATCCAGCGCCCGTCGATCTAGGTCGTAGTCGACGTCGCCGTATCGGACTGCCTCCCACATGTGCCGCACCTGGAGCTTTACCCTCATCACCGCAGCCCACTCGACGTAGTTGGTCTTGGTGAGGGTAGGCCACCCACCGCCGGGACCGACGTCCCTGACAACAGCATGGAGCCCGTGGTAACCACGGTACCGATCCGGGGAGAGAGAGCCACGCTGCCTGTGAAGGCCGCGCTCTCCATCGACCCGTCGGTACCAATCCGGGGAGAGAGAGCCACGCTGCCTGTGAAGGCCGCGCTCTCCATCGACCCATCCGCCACCGTTGCCGTGCGCGCCTCCTCCAGGAGCACCACCGCCGTGCGCGCCTCCTCCAGGAGCACCACCGGCGCGTCCGCGCCTGTCTGGGCTGCCGCCGCGCTCATGGGCGTGCGCGGCTGCCCCAGGAGCGCCGCCAGCGCGTCCGCGCCTGTCTGGGCTGCCGCCACGCTCGTGGACGTGCACGGCTGCCCACTGCGCCGCCCGCGCTCGCGATGCCTCCCTCTCTAGCAGCTCGAGGTCCGCGTCGGCGGTGTCGTCAGCGGAAATGGAGCTGCCGATGCTGCCGCGCAGAGCCTCGACCTCCGCCGCTGCCGCACGCGCTGCATTCGCCGCCGCCGCTGCTTCCGCCTCCGCTCTGGCTGCTGCCAGCTCCGCCGCTGCCAGCCTTGACGCCCTTGCCGCCGCCGCAGCGGTCTCTGCCGCCGCTCGCTCGCGTTCCTCTGCCGCGGCAAGTTCGGCCTCCTGCCGACGCCGCGTGCTCGAGGCGACCGAGCGCTGAGACTGCCCTGCGGACATGACGCGCTACCGGGGGGCTGCTGCATGGGGAGAGGGCTGCTTCAGACGAGCTGCTACGCGGGGGAGGAGTGAACAGGAGCGGCCGGAGGAGCTGGTGCTGCCAACAGCTGGGGCTGTTGTGGGGCTGGGAGAGAAGATGAGCAAGAGATGCTCAGGCTACAGGATAATACGGCTCTGATACCAGTTGTTAGTCGCTGAATTCTCACTCTTGGTAGTAGGAGAATTCTTACTCTCATCGATAGAGGATGACACTAGGAGTTGAGGCAATTTTCTTGTCTATTTCTCACACAAGCTCACACAAATGCCATACCAACCTGAGGGGTTGGGGTTACATATTTATAGGCTACTAGCCAGCCAAGCATATGCCAAGATGCTAGTCTAACATGCTAATATGCTGTCCTAGCTAAGATGCTGTCCTCTAGTCTAAGATGCTGTCCTCTAAGATGCTGTCCTCTAGTCTAAGATGCTGTCCTAAAAACAGAAAAACAGCCACAAGGACCATGTGAGCAGCACAACCCCACATGAGACTTATCCATCACTCAGAGCCAATGAGCAGCGGCAAATCTGGATATAATCCTGGGCAATTGATGCGATCACCATTGCCCACGGTGATAAACATGACATGTTACTGTCGTATCTTAAGACCGAGGTGTTGTGCCATGCCTTCGTTAATGAAATTGTGCATTGATCTGGAATCTAACAAGGCCTCAAGGCGGATAGAACCAAGAGTGACCCCAATGTGGATGGTTCTGAAACGTGGTGACCTGATGCCTGTGAGTGCATGCAGCAAAATCTCAGGTGTCTCAGGAGTCAACAATGTGTTGTTGTCCACCTCTTCTTCCTCCCCAATGTCTTCTGGTAGGACCTCCAGGACAAACACACACTTGCACTTGTGGCCATAGGTAAACTTCTCATCAGAATTGTAGCAAAGACCATCTGTGCGGCACTGAGCCATCTCAGCCGGTGTTAGCCTCTGCCGTGGAAGTGTTGTTGCGCCACCAGAGAGCCTGCTGGCCGCAGAAGCAGCTTGTGTTGGTCCAGATGTCGGTGGGCTCGACGCTGACGATGAAGAAGGTGCTCGGTACGAACGGCGTGGCGGTCCGGAGTCCGATGGTCTGATCTGCAGCCGTTGTTCATAGGCACAGGCATACATCACGGCGTCGTTCAAGGTTTCTGGGCGGTGCAGACCTACTTCCGTCTTCAGGGATTCTGTAGGCCAACAGTGTACAGTTGTACCAATTGGGATTCTGCCAATTCTGGGTCACAGCAAGACAGCGCCTCGCCGTACTCCTCTACAGAGCCTGTGCAGCCCGGCAACTTGAGCTCACCCAGAGGAGTATCCATCATTGGGTGGCCAAACCGCTGATGCACCATCTGCGCAGCCCCGCTGACGAACTGGCTCCAGGAAGGCATGCCGCCAGATAGCTCAATTCAATAGTACCACAACTGCACAGCCCCGGTCATGTGGAGAGAAGCATACCAAACTCGCTTGTCATCCGGCGTTGTTGCCCTCTGAAGGTGTCGCAGCGGTTCAGCCACGGCAATGGGTCGTCCTTGCCGTCGTACATCGGGAAGTCCAGCTTGGGCCTTGGATAAAAATGATCTTCACCGCTCGGCGGTCTGGTAGTGTTGAAAGAACAAGGCATGGCTCCTAGGACGCCGTCTCCTGAGGAATCCGAGGTGTCCATGGAGGGGTGCTTGCTGGTGTTGGAGTTGGTGCCGTGCTCCAACTGCGAGATGGCGAGGTTGAGGGTGTGGACCTGTTCTGCTCCTTCATGGACATAGGCCTCCAAGGTGCGGATGGTGGAGGAAACTGGCTCCAGGGCGGCAAGCTTGGTGGCGAGGTCGGCGACGTTCAATGTTACTTCAGCGAACTGCTCGCCAGTCTGGTTGGCGAGATCAGCGAGGGCCTTGCCCAGTTCGGCGTTGGTCTTGTGTGACATGGGAACAAAGAACCAGGCAAAACCAGAGCGGAGGTGGATGGAAGGATCGAGTACCAAAGCTAGCTGATACCAGATGTGATGGCTGTGGTGGGTGAGGTACTGGTGATGTAGAGGAACCTAGGCTACGCCGGCCTAAGCTCTTGGCCGCAGGGAGTTCCGCCAGCGATGGCGCTCCGCGTCTGCGAACACGAGACGGGGAGTGAAGTGGAGACAGGAGAGGGAGAAAGATCAATAACTTCCTTAATGAAAAGATGATCTTTACAACCTCCAATATCTAGAGTCCCAAGCTAGATTGACTGCCTAACTAACTATTCCTCAAATAGGAAACTGATACAATCTGCGAGCACCTGGGCACCACAGTATGGGCGTCGTGTGAGCGCCTCCTAGCCACTTTGCGCCACAACGGTTGCCCCGCGGTCTTTGTTGCCGCGCCTACTACACTTGCGCCCGCATATGAAACAAGGAAGATCTAGAGAAGCAGGTAACTCGAGGGGTGGAAGCTGTGAAGACGACTGCCTTATTCTTCCACAAGAAAGACCTGGAGATGCAAGCTCAAGATGATCGCCAGTTGGTTCCTTATGTTGGTTAGTTGTGAGGGTATCAGCTGAAGGCGCCCTGCATGCTTTTGGGCAGGAGCCCAGTAATGAACACTCGGAAGTGTCTTCGGTTGGTTGTTTGGCAGTCACTGCGTTTTTGTCTCTAGTCGCGGGGGTAGTTTTCGTTCATGAGGCTGATCCCTTGGTGATCATTCTCATAGACGTGTTGTTTTGTCCACGGTATCGTTGTCGTTTTCAAACTGCTGAACTCTGTAATTTCGTTACATTTGTAATGAAATCAGGTTTCCACCGTTGTGGAAAAAAAAACATTACACAAGGTGTCATATTTGCATGACAATATAACTAACAAATTTGCAGAGCTAACATTACAGCAAGTGTTGATTCAGAAATTCAAATACACTTCTGTTTTCGTTCCAGGACAAAATGCACAGGCAGCACCTTTGCACTAACATTTTTGTCCACCATAGGCAAAGATCAATCTGGTCCTTGCATCTCTCAAATAGTATATTTTGTCTCAGTAAACATAACATGGATTTTGTGCACCTAGAGGTGTGCTACACAATGTTCTCATAAATTAAAATATTGTGGCATACACACAAATGCAAATGGAGTAGAATACGGAATGCATATGCACTTCATGCTTGCTTTGCTCCATTTTCCTAGAAGAGAAATTTAAGATAAAATCCCCCTAACTATTTAGTTTGTGCAATCATAAAACTAAGCAAAGTTGCTGATTTGAAACCCCAACTACTCAAGCATGAGCAATCAAAGAGGCCAACGGCCGTAAAAATGCAAAAGGTGGACATTGTCTTGTGGCCTAGGTCAAAGTTTGCCGACCACCAGAGCTTGGAGGTATGAGAATTTCATATCTCAAGTCTCTTGGCTGGTTTCTGCGTATGAGATGGGTTTGGGTGCAGAAAACAGAGCCTCATCGTCCTTGGGCTGCTCTCCCATTCCATATGCCTGAGCAAGTGAGAGCCTTCTTCTTAAAGGGCGTACCCAGTGCAGAGAGCTCTCGCTCTGTGCGGGGTCTGGGGAAGGGTGTCAGTGGCAAGCCTTACCCTGAGAGCCTTCTTCTTAGTTGCAGTGAATTCTATAATTGGAGATGGTGCAAATACTCTTTTCTGGACAGATCGGTGGCTCCATGGGCAATGCATTGCAGACCTTGCCCCTCCTTTTCATGGCTATCCCTAAAAGGAGGGTTAAGCGGCGCACTGTCCGGGACGCCCTCACTAACCAGGCTTGGGTTTCGGACATTCAGGGAGTTCTTATAGTTGGTGTGATTGTAGACTACCTTCATTTATGGGATCTACTGATGGATTTTCAGCTGCAGCCGGAGGTTGAGGATAGACACTTATGGAGGCTCTCCTCCAATGGACAATACTCGGCTAAGTTGGCATACGAAGGGCTCTTTTTGGGTTCTACTCTTTTTGGACCGTGTGAAAGGATTTGGAAATCATGGGCACCGCCCAAATGTCGCTTCTTTGTGTGGCTGGTCACGCACAATAAGTGCTGGATGGCTGATCGCCTAGCTCGTCGTGGGCTACCTCATCCGGAGTACTGTCCCCTTTGTGACCAAGACCTTGTCCCCTCAACCTACAGAATTCCTTCCATGCTTGGTGGGAGAAAACTAGCAGCAGCACCGTTGATGGGTTGATGAGGCAAGGAATTAATTCACTCATTATACTCGGAGCTTGGACTATATGGAACCATCACAATGGGTGTGTTTTTGATGGAGCAGCTCCAACTTAGCTAGTGCTTTGATCATAGCTGGCGAGGAGTGCCGCTTGTGGTCTATGGCAGGGGCTCGAGGGCTATCATTCTTGACTGCCCTCCTCCTTGGTAGTTGAGTGTCTAGCTCAGTAGTGGTCGCCTTGTGTAGTTTTGTCACGGGCGCGAATGTAATCCTTGTAGCTGTTGGGGCGTAAAAGTGTGTGTTTGTGGTGTCTGTGGGGTTGCTTGGGCTCTTGCCCTTTTCTCTTCTTAATATAATGAGGCGCAGCTCTCCTGCGTTTTCAAGAAGAAAAATCAAAGAGGCCAACCAATCATAGCCGCACAGAATTTGATCACCGAACCAGATCCCATTCCATTAGATTAGGAAGGAAATGATTACTTCCCCAGTCAAAGGGATTTCCTAAATCATTTGCGTATACACAAGTTATCATTATTTTAAGTGCAATAAGATCATTAAAAGGAAATATACCTGTTCACTGTGATCAGGAAGGCAAGGAGGACCACCTTCTGGAGGCCTCAAAATCAGCTCGACTAACTCAAGTGCGTGAGATGCCCAGCGTGGCAACCCGTTACCTCGAAATCCATCATCTTCCACACAATCATTGTCAGCTCGGCGACTCTCTCTCGAAACTTCCTCCCTCACTAGATCAAGGAGAATTGCAGTCTGACAGTAACCAGAAGTCAGAATTTTATTGATGACGCTACAACAGAAGCTCAAATTTTAAGAGCCATGTTTGCCATTCTCAGCATATTGTGCCTTAGAAGATTAAGGTCAGTGATTAAGGGCAGTAACATTCATATAACTCTTTGTCCTCCAATAGATTACGAGCATAAATACGATGGAGTTACCAAAACATAAAGAATAACTACTTGAACATAGTGTTAGAGGAAAACAGTGTCCTTACCAAGGATGGAGATGTACTATTGTTTACAAGAGCTTGTAAGATGTCAAATCTCTGAGATGATGGCACCATTGAAATAACCTGACAATTTCGTGTCATAAATTAGTACAATATTAAAAAAAAAGGCTAGGCAATATCACAGTACATAGGACGTAGAGATGCCATTCAAAATCAAGCTATCATCATGGAAATCGTGGCAATTATAATTTTCACACTTGTTGCAAAAATACGCACCAAAAGTGGGAGCAAACTAAAAAATATGTTAATTAGATCCATGCCATTAAGTTCAAGAAAAAAAAATGTTCCATGCCATTATAATTCAGCTGTTTTTGAAGTGCACCGCTACTTCTCACCGAATAGGATAAGTGCCATTGTAATTCAGCTCATACTTGAGGTATGCCATTATGCACGACGACAGCAACCTTGGGCCCACATGTAGGCATATGTACAGCTTCGTACTTCTGTATAGGCCAAAATTCCCCTGCTACTCCCCTCTCCTTCCACTCACTGACATACGGGTCCTACTCCTCATACTTATCGTCTCTCTTCCTGTCTTCCCCCCAAGGCCTCATACTTATCGTCTCTCTTCCTGTCTTCCCCCAAGGCAGGCTCCCCCTCTCTGCACCAGCACCGGTGTTGCCCAGCATCGCACTCGGTACCGCCATGCACCCTCCGTCAGGATGCGCTGGAGGAGGTGCAAGCCTCCATGACGAGGGGAGTAGGAGGCCACCATAGTACGGAGGGCCTTAAAGAGCTACATCTGGATGAGGGGCAGGATGGTGAGGATGAGCTGCAGGAGGTGCACGATCATGATGCCCAGGGAGGCAGCAGCAAAGGAGATGCTCTAGCAAGAGGGACCGAAGCTCAAGGCGATGGTCGAGTCACTTCTCGAGCCGAGCCTCCGGGCAGCGACATTTCTAGCTCGGGCTCCGATGGCCCATCCATGACGGTGACAAGCCGGGAATTATCACCACCGCCATCTGCGGCGGGAGCAGCCGGAGGCAAGCAACACCGTAGCAAAGAAGCCGAATCCACGACAAGAGGGGCAGGGTCCACAACAGAGAAGGATGGATCCGCATCCATCCACACTCGGGGCACGCCCACAAGTGACGCAAGGCCTGCTACTTTCACATCGTCATGACGTCCGACGCCCTGAGGGCCACCGTCCCGCCGCCGTCATCTGCTAAATGGGGCCGACACGGTAGCCAAGGAGCTCTAGGTCCATGAAGATGGCCATAAAGGGCACGTACAGGTAGTTGACGCGGTATCAGCTGCAGGTGGAGGCGTACACGGACATGGCCTTGGAGCGGAAGTTCGCGCCCATGGCGGTCAACCGCCGCACCTTGCGCACGGGCATGTCATCCTCGTAGAAGGCCACGACTACGAAGGTCCATAGGATGGAGTAGCGGAAGCGCTACTCAGAGCCTGACACGCTTCAGACGCCGGCATGCATGAGCTCATCGTTAGATGCCACTAGTGAAGATGGACTAGGGAGAGAGAGGAAGGGGAAGACGCAAGGTTGTAAGTCAAGTGGGGAGAGGGGTAAGATGGGTATTTTGGACCATATGAAAAGTCTACGCAATACATACACCTGCATGTGGGCCAATGTCACTAAAGACGTATAAGATGGCATGGTTCAAAGGGAAGCTAAATTGTAATGGCACACGTCCTATTAGGTGAGAATTAGTGGTCGCCTCTGAAACGGCTGAATTATAATGACATGGATCTAATTAACCCATACGCATAGGAAAGAGGAATTCCAGGTACTTGCCTTTTTCAAAGCAACAAAAGCTTTTTTCCGCACCAATGCCATGGGGGCAGCCATCATAACGCTTTCAATGGCCTATCAATGTCATTAAAATGTTATGCGGTAGAATAAGAAATTACCACATTTTTATAAAAGGAAGAGTGATACCTTGAGTGTTGCAAAAACACGAGGAGCATAGCATGTGAAATCTACATGATTATTGATCTCTTCAACATGATTTTCACCAGCTAGAATCAGCATTAAGTTTAAACCATGGGATTTGATCATCCATGGGTAATGAATTGAGGATAGGACATGTTTAAGCATGTTAATTGCTTCCCATTTCTTCATATGGTTGCCCTGAACTTCCTTCAGTGCTAATTCCAACTGTTCTCCAGCATACTTTGACATATCATTATCATCATACATATGTGTCCACACAACTGTATAACAGGTGATACAGGTAACCGATGAGCATATAAACAATACACGAAAGAAATTGCTGTAGTAGAAACTATCACCACCTGAAAGTGCTGCACCATCCATAGCAAAGGAAAAATACTCCACAAAATCAGCATCTTCATCTGCATCACTTTGCAAACAAATTTATCAGCTGAAACTAAAGCAAACCAAATGTGAAGAAATGAACAGAAAAGAAACCAGAAATAAATTGGATGAGTTAGACACCTTTGGAAAGTTGATCAATTGCCGCTGTGACATCACTGCCCGTTAGCAGACCAAGATAGGTGAATCCACTAGATTTAAGAAATTTGAAACTCTGAAAAACAACTGAACCACAAGCAGAGAGAATATCCTGCTGTCTGCTTCGTGATACAAGAGCCTGAAAGTAAGATGGCATGCATTGCACCATTATAGATCTTATTAGGGAAAAGGAAGAAAATAAACTGTAAAGAAAAGCATCATCTCATGTACTCACTATATTCTGAAGGGAGTATAAACCAAGAATTGCATAGAGATCTTTGTTTTTGTTGAACTTTCAGTAGACAGAACAATAATGCAGAATCAATGAGAACATAGAAATGATAAACAAAATGTTAAAATAAGTTTCAACATTAAACAGCACACAATAGGTACTTAAATCAACAAACCATTGATTTGCACATTTCTTGAATGGCATTGCCAATGCCATGTGCTGCATTGAAGAGATCAACAGCAGCACTTCCATATTCCTCAACACATTCTGATACAGCAGCATGCATAACTTTAAGGACAACAGGTAGTGCCACCTTTACTTGCTCGATATGTCGCCTCTGAATTAAAGTAAGCACTGGCCAACGAATAATTAGTCAACGAACATTGAATAACATGGATACTAGTCTTTTAGACAGCAGGTGAGCAACATATCTGTAGAGTTTATCTACAGTATGCAGTGTTATCCTAAATAGTAAACAGTCATGTTTAACATTTAAACAGTTTAGACAGTTTAAATGGCGTAAACAGTTTTCTACTACACCAAAATATACATACTTACTCATGAAACAAAATCTAGTATTCTGCAAGTATACATATTTATGCATTGACATCTAGCGAAAAAACAGAATATACTATGTCTTCCACTAGCGCATTGACAGTTTATGTATCCACTTTCAACATGAAGTAAACTAAAGTTAACTGATTCAGTCTTGGGTTCTAATAGGCATTTCATCATGAATCTAATTCACTTCAGCAAATTAATCATGTTTACTCCGTATTTCAACACTTTTTACCGTTTAAACGGTTTGGCCATCTAATTAGCTGTATATGGCCTAAATAAGACAGACATCTCTTGTTTACTGTTTACATGCTATTCAAATGTCAGTTTAAGTCATTTAGGTGAAAACTGACTGTATAGTGTATAGTGTATACATGTCAGATTATCGGATTTTTGTGGAACAAATTAAGGTGGATATTAAGATAATAGGATCAAGTTTCAGATAAGATGGGGCACAACAATTTTACAAATATTGAACACGGAAATGAGGAGATAATTGTAGAAGTTTTCACAAGACAATAGTGCACATACCTTTAGCAAGTGCATCGAGTAGAAGAACAAAACTGGATAAGCCATTTGGTAACTCCATTGATGCATCTAATGCCTGCATTAATCAAATACGATAGGTTAAGCAAAAGAGATCAGAATACTTAAAGGAGCCAAGTATCAATTGTACAGAGTCAGAAAAAACACAAGATTATAACTTCAAAATGAATCAATGAGGAACCACTTGCATTACACAAGTCGGGCTAAGACGCGAAAGGGCCTCTAGCTGAGTTGAGTAGGTGGATCGAGTAACCTGGGTTCAACTCCGTGTGGGAGCGAATTTCAGTCTGGGGTTAATCAAAATCCCTTCGTCTGTCCCAAACCAAAGCACCGATCTAAGGCCCAGCCCCGGTCGTGATCGTTCTCACATGGACTACGGTGCTACTGTGTATGGGTGCGGCAGGGGTTGGGGTCTTACCCCCTGCAGGTCGAGTTTTTCTTAGTTTGGGCAAAGACAACATCAATTACAAGTAAAGATTGTAAGACTAATCCAGATCTATTAGATGAGAAGAAACCATATCAACCATCTCAGATCCCAAATGAACATCAGTCATAAGCCTTTGCATGCACATATACAAGTACATCTGGGTGAGAAAGGAGCCAAGATTCTCCCCGCAAAATGTAGTCACATTTGCAAACAGCTCTCTAAGTCCCCTTTGGAACAAGGAAATTCTTCATGTTTCCTGCGTTTTTCCTGTGAAAGTGAACAGATTCCTGTGAAATCCCTGTACAATTTCCAGGAAATTCCTGCAATCCAAAGGGGCCCTAAGTGTGGAGAAATTTCCTATCAGCAAATGTACACACAACTTGCAAGCATTAACAAGCTCAAATTCCCAAGCGCGGAGGAATTTTCTATCGTCATTGCAAAACGACAGTTATGCCAACTAACAAGAAGTCAAGAACTTAACACATATAATTCGAAGTATAACAAACCTCACAGAGGATGGAGAGCATGTCCCTCGGACTGCAATTCGACACGAAGAACTTGAGGATAGCCGCGGCAACATCCCGGCATCTCCCCATCTGAGCCCCTAGCTTCGCCACGGGTTTGGGAAGCACAAGGGAGAGCGCGTCAAGGGCCATCTGTTGTCAGAACAAAGCAACCAAATCAGTACGCCAAACACCCATCGTTCTCCGTTCTCCCAAGCCCACCAAAAAATCGCAAGACACATCAATTCGAGAGGAACGCGTTCCGACCTGGTTCGAGATAGATGACGGGCGCGAGAGAAACTCGAGCACCTCGCGGAGCAGCTCTTCGGAGGCCCCTGGCCTTGACGCGTCTTCGCTGTCGTCGCTCCCGTCATCGGCCTCGGCACTTACGACGGCTGCGGTGTCAAGAATGTCGGAGATGGTGAAGGAGGCGGTTTCGGAAGCATTGGAGTTGCCGGAGTCGCAAGCCTGTGGTGGAGACGGAGATAGGAAGTTTAGAAGGGTTCCGGAAAGCAGCAGGTGGTTCGAGAGATTGAAGTGTACTAAGATCGTGGGTTAATGGGTTACCTCGGAGAGGGCGGTCAGTGCTTCGCGGAGGCGGGCGGAGTACGGGGCTGCGGGGGAATAGCTGATGGGGGCGTCGCTGGTGGTGGCGGCGGAGGGTTCGACGGCGGCCATGGAGCTGCTGCGGTGCGGCAGTGTTGGCGTGCTAGGGCCGATAATAAAGAGAAAACGAGCGAGACGGGGAGAGGAGGCTACGGGACGGCGACGAGTCTCACGAGACAACCCTACAACCTACCTCACGCCGTTCGTCGCCCGCCAAAGCAGGTAGATGCGGCCCAGCCGCGCGCCTAGACTCCCATCATGAATCAAGGCGGCACGATGGACGCTAGACAGCAGGGATCTGAGCGAACACTGCCTGCCTGCCCGGCCATTGGATGGCCATATCCCTGCCCGCCAATGCCTTCATCGCGAAAGGATCTCCGCCCTCCACATCGATGGGTGGCGCAAGATCCTCCCACGGCAGGAGACGTAACCTGTGACTGCCTCGGTTGAGCATCGCCAAAAGCAGCTCCCGCAAGTACGGAGAATCCCCAAAGAGCTTCGCGATAAATGCTTTAACTGTCTCTCCTACTCGCACCACGTTGCAACTTGCCGGTTGCCACAACGTTGCCTATGCTGTCACGGCTACCGCCACCTCGCCTGGGACAGCAAGCGGCACAGGTCTGCGAAGTCGGCAACGACGGGTGCCAACCTGCCACGGCACTCTGCTCGTGACGACCCTCCGGCCTCCCAGGCGCCACGCATGGGGCCATGGAGGGCGTCGACAGCACCTGCTGCCGTCGACGCCGACGCCGGCGAGAGACATCAGCAAGGGCGCACTTGCCGACAACGCCGCTTCTTCTGCTACTACACTTTGCTTCCTTGAGCCAGATCCACTGGAATTGGCGTTGTGTGCGAGCACGGGACCTCCCGCATAGGTTGTCTCGTTCGACCTAATGTTGGAGGAGCTTGCCGTCTCGCTCGTCGTGAGCCGGCCAATGAGAGCAGCAACACATGAGTGTCTGTCTGCTACAACAGCCCCTCAGGAGGTTGAAGCACCAATGGCAGACACCTGTTCCCCGACGACGGCTACTCAGTAGACGACAGACTTGTCTCTGATGTCGCCAGTGCAGGGATCGCCACAGCTCACGCCACCACGAGCAGGAGCACCCGGCGTCGCAGATGGTTGCACCAGCCCCAGCGACGCGACGCCCACACCACACGAAGCTGCCCCGTATCTCGCACGGTTCACTAAGGAGGTGCAGCTCAAGCGAATGTCACCATTAATCGCCAGCCCACTAAGGCATAAGGTGGCAACCACAAGGCAACCCCTACCAAAACGAAGCAGACGGATTGCCGCTCAACCGCTGGCGCACATTCCGACCTCCAAGCGGGCGCGAGGTGCTCCTCATGCAGAGGATGGGCTTTGCATCGTCGGCAGCTTCAATCTCATCCGCGTCTAAGCGAGCATACGATGACGTATTCGCAAGGAACTTGACGTCGAGCGAAGTCGAAGCACTGGACGTGTTGTTCCCGGCAACCAATGCTAGGACTGGTAGAAGACTCTTCTCGGATGACGGAGCAGGGTCGCGCGGCCAGCAGCGGAGACGCCCAGCTCCGTAGGTTACTACACTGCTCTTAGTACGATTGTTTACTTTTATGTAATATCAAAGTTCGAAACAGTCTGCTAGGAAGGTCCAGTCACAACTATAAGATCTTCTAGGACGCTCATTCGAAGCGTGTCGTGTGTATGGTTAAACTATTTTTCTTAATTACAATGATACGTAAATCTTTTGCATATTCGAGAAAAAAAGGACGGGAGATGAGCGACGGCGCTGCTCCTCTCGGCGTTGAGCGGCGACGGCGCCTTGCCTGCACGAGCCGCGAGTGCGCGTGTGGGAGGCGGCGCGAGTGAGGAACGGGAGGGGCTAGGGGTCTTTCGGGGCGCAATCACGAAAGGGCCAGATAGGCCTTTTTTGTAATGGTGGCCCAAAACATATAGAAAGGCTGAAAGCTCGGAGACCAGCCTACGGTTACCCCAAGCTCTTGCATAAATCTAACGTGTGTCAGCGCCGCCCTGCTAGGCCCGTGCCCATCAGGGCGGCATGGAAGAAGCCTGCAGCCACGGAGGAGTAAAGCCTTTGACATATATATTACCCTTCTCTAGTAAGCCAATTGTGTTTTTGCCCCCACTTTTTTTAACTTTGTGTTTTTACCCCTGTTATTTTGGAATGAAAGGTCTGTTTGCCCCTGCTTCCGACATCTGTCAGGTGGACATGGATTAAACGAATTAAAAAAATCCAAATCTAAAATATAAAGGCCAAATGACCATAGTGCCCCTTATCATTATCGACTAATCCCAAACTGAAGGGGACGGAGGCCCGACTCCAGGTGCGGGCGTTCTGCATCGGACACGGGCCACTCGCGTGGCTTTCCAGCGGTGGCTGTAGACCAAAGGGGAAGGGAGGCCGTAGCTCCGGGGTGTGGGTGCGGGGCTTCCTCCCGCTCGCCGCTACAGGGTGCGGACGCGACCTCTAGGCACGGGGAGGCTGCGTCGCCCGCCCACAGGTCGACGTGCGCGTGCCAGGTGGCAGCGGCGGTGCCCTATCGTGGCTCACCAATGGACTCTGCCTGCTGGTCCTGGCGTCTGCCCACAGGTCCTGGCTTTGCCCGGCTGCGGGTCATCATCTTCCTCTAGGCACCCGGCTGCGTGGCTATAGGGGTGTGCGCGGAGAGCCCCATGCCTTGCGGATATCCTGCTCAACACACAGCGCTCAGGACACCTCATGGACATCAGATCTCTCGAATCGATCAATATGGAAGAGCAAAGGTGGTTTCAACAAACCCTAACCCTTTTGTATTGCTCTTTTGCTGCCAGAGTGAGTGCATTTTTTATGGTTTGAGTTGGATAAGCTAACCGCATACTCCTTGCTGTGGTTTGTAGGCCAAATCATAGGGGTATACGGCTTCTTGTTAGAATTCAATCTTTTTCAGCTTGCTAGACAATGCTCCAAAGTCATGGCAGCAGGGTAAAACTTTGCCAACTAAATTTGTTGATGACATACATAGCTTTGGGCTTCTGCGGTTGATTGATTTCATAGGCGAGCATTGCATGTGGGGGTCAAAGCAATACATAACCTTATGGCGTGATCTGGAAAATGATTCATTTGAGATGAAAACTGATGAACATCTTTTAGAGTGGTTTGTACTCAATATAGATAAGGGGGTAGCTTGCATCAATGCCTAGATAAATGATTTTGAAGAGCGATTACAGTTTTCACCAACCCAACGTAGGTGTCATCCTAGTGTGAGAAGTAGAGTACTCCTTATTGAGGGAAGCACAAATGAGGGAGCCACCACAAATGAGAGAGCAACAAATAATGATGAGGGGGTAGGCGATGATGATGAGAGGGTAGAAGATGATAATAAGGTCATATTCTCTGACAGCGGCTATGACACTGATTTAGCTGCATCTTTCGACTTTGATGATGACTCAGAGTTTGATCCTAATGGTGAAATATTGATGATTTTGATGAGTATGATGCTCCCATGTTTTCATATGATCCTAATGATCTATGCATTGATGTAAATGTGGTGTTCCCAGATGCGGATTAGTGCAAGTCTGCAGTTACACATCATGCTATCTTGCATGACCATGTTGAAAGTATCTAGGCCCCTAGTTGGATTTCGGTGATTAATAACGACACGAGATTACTATGACTAATGTGTGTTTTGTAGAGGCAATTTGAGTTATGTCATGGTAATGGAAATTGATTGGGCAATCATGGTTTTCATGCTCCTGTCGATGGAAATCGTTTTGGTTTTCAAAGGATGGACGACAAGGTTAAGGACAGACTAGTTCTAAGTGTTGTAAGCTCTAGTTTGGTTTTGGTTAATTGATAAAACCCTAAGTGCTAACCTAGTTTATCAAAGTAATTATGAGATAGGTAGCACTACTCCAAGTGATAAAGCAATAGTGAAGATCATGATGATGGTGATGGCATGGTGATGATCAAATGCTTGAACTTGGAAAAGAAGAAAGAGAAAAACAAAAGACTCAAGGCAAAGGTATAAATAGTAGGAGCTATTTTGTTTTCGTGATCAAGACACTTAGCGAGTGTGATCACATTTAGGTTAGATAGTCATTCTATTAAGAGGAGTAAAACTCGTATTAAAATGCGGTTATCAAAGTGTCACTAGATGCTCTAACTCATTGCATGTGCATTTAGGATCTAGTGGAGTGCTAACACCCTTAAAAGTATTTGTGAAAATATGCTAACACATGTGCACAAGGTGATGCACTTGGTGGTTGGCACATTTGAGCAAGGGTTAGGAACTTCACCGGTAGAGTGTCCACCCATAGAGTGCAGATAGTCTGACGGTGCCACCGGCGCCCTATACAGAAAAGACAGGGGTTCACAGAGTGACAAGACGCTGGTGGTGCAGTGACCGAACGCTGGGTTCAGAGTCCAGTCAGTGATAGTAGTAAGCACACGGTCTCGATCTTGTGACCGGACGCTGGCGTGTAAACTGACCAGACGCTCATGGTCTGAGTCCGGTCAGTGCTGACGTACGCTGACATGAGACACACAGAGGAAACGTTGAGTGACCGGATGCCGGGTGAGTCTAGTCGAGCATGACCGGACGTGTCCGGTCGTAAAATTTCACGTTTGGAACCTTACTGGAAATGACCGGACGCTGGGGTCCTGCGTCCAGTCACTTTCTAACTGATGCGTCCGGTCATCACTTGACCATTGAGATCGGGTTATCGGCGTTTGAAGCCGATGACACGTGGCAAGCATCGGGCAATCGGACGCTGGGGTCCTACGTCCGGTCGAACTGACCGGAGCGTCCGGTCACCCCGTGTTGTGCCCAGTGAAGAGGTACAATGACTCTATTTCGTGGGAGCTTCTATTTAAGCCCCATGGCCGGCTCAAGCTCACTCTCTTGGCCATTTGCATTAACATAGCAACCTTGTGAGCTTAGCCAAAGCCCTCCCACTCATCTCCATCATTGTTTCATCATCATTATAAGATTGGGAGAGAATCCAAGCGCATTGCTTGAGTGATTGCATCTAGTGGCACTTGGCATTCGTGTTTCGCTGCGGGATTCACTTGTTACTCTTGGTGGTTGCCGTGCACCTAGACGACTTGGAGCAGCGAGGATCATTGAGCGGAGGTCGGTGATTGTCTCTGGCTCCGATCATGGTGATTGTGAGGGGTCTTGTGCCTTCTCCGGCGGAGAGCCAAAAGTTAACTCTAGTGGATTGCTCGTGTCATTGAGTTACCTCACTTGTGGGTATGTTCTTGCGGTGTCCAATTGTGTGGATGAGGTTCATACAACACCTCTTAGCCGCCGAACCACCAAGTGTTGGTCGACACAACGGGGACTAGCGTGCCGGCAAGCACGTGAACCTCAGGAGAAAAATTGGTTGTCTCTTGCCCTTTGGTATTCTCCCGATGATTGATTTAGTATTCATCTTATGATTGGTTCACAACCCTCTACATGGCGGTATAATCACCCTACTCACTCATTTATATTCTTACAAACTAGTTGTGGCAAGCTCTTTAGTGTAATTAGAATTGAGAGCTTGCTTTGTTATTTTAAGTTCATCTAGTGGAGCTCTTTAGAGTAGCAAGATTGATAGCTCTTAGTGAGTAATAACATTGCAAGTTGTGTTCCTAGTAATCATTGCAACTAGAATTGTTGGATAGGTGACTTGCAACCCTTGTAGAGCTAGAGCAAGTTTGCATTTCGCTATTTGTCATACTAATCAAATTGCTCTAGTTGATTTGTAGATTTTTAAATAGGCTATTCACCCCCTCTAGCCATATTAGGACCTTTCAGGTGTTGGAGAGACACTTAGAGTAGTTTAGGACTTTGTTTTTCCTTTGACCGTACTATTAAGGTGGGTATGGACTAGTAGCTTAACCTAGGTGAGTCTAATAGATTAGGTGTGGTGCACACTTGTCAAACTTAGCACTAGGTAGCTCAGGAATAGCCCTAAGATCGATAGAAGTCAACTTCATTTATAAAGAATTTTGAATTAGAAGTAAATGGAGAGTCAAATGACTGACCGGATGCTAGTTTGGTTGTGACCGAACATAGCTTGGAGAGTCTGGTCAGTTCATTTAATCGGCAGCAGCAGTCAGAGTGCGACCGGACGTTGGACACCAGTGCTCACCAGACGCGATGCTAGCCGTATCTATAGCAGCGTGGATAGGTTGTTGACCACGGACCAGACGCTGAATAGAGAAATGACCAGACTCTAGGTGCCAGCGTCTGGTCAACAACAGTAAGGTTCCAGAGAGGGTTTTTGAAGACCGAACGCGTTCGGTGGGTGCTGATCGGATGCGGGCTAGAGTTCGTTTAGAGCAAATGGATCTTTCTAACACACTGACGTATTACACTGACCAGAGTGTCCGATCACCTTGATCGGAGTGTTCGATCATCCTGATACTTGCTGAGTTGGACCTCAACCGTTATGTTTTGAATGGGGAGGGTATAAATACATATCCCACTCGTCCATTTGAGGCCTCTTGCCCATTTGTTCAGCTGAGAAACACCTTTGGAGTGAAGGGAGAGCAAGAGCCTAGTGGGGTAATTGAGATTTGATAATCCAAGATTAAGGACCTCATTAGTGCATAGAGAGTAGTAAGTGTCTATCCACCTTTCTCATTAGGCTTGTCTTGGTCAAGTGAGAGTTTGTGCTTGTTACTCTTGGTGATCGCCATCACCTAGACGACTCGATGGTGGTTAGGAGCTTGGTGATCATCCAGCAGAGCATGTGGATGACCCAAGTCATGTTATGAGCGGTTGTGGGCGATTCACCATGGCAGAATGTCAAAGAATCAGCCCGTAGAGAGCACTTGATCCTTGGGTTGATCAAGGGGGAGCTACACCCTTGCGTGGGTGCTCCAACGATGACTAGTGGGGAGTGGTGACTCTCCGATATCTCAGGAAAACATCGTCGTGTTTCTTTTCCTATCTTTATTTTGAGCATTTATATTTGAGTAAGTCATTTCATGTCTTTACATTCCTAGAATTGTCATGCTAGAGTAGGATTGGAACCTAAGATACAAAACTTTTATACGACAGAACAATAGAAGCGCATTCTAGACACAAGGGGTGAAATGGGTTAAGTGTAGGACTTAATTATTGCAAAAATTTAGAATTAGCCCAATTCACCCCCCCTCTTGGGCATCTTGATCCTTTCAATTGGTATTGGAGCATCGTGGTCCCTAAATTAGGCTTAACCGCCAAGAGCAAGATGTCCCACGGGGATGGACCCCCTCTTATCTTTGAGGGAGATGATTTTCCTTATTAGAAAATTTACATGGAGGCATACCTAGAGGCTTTAGATATTGAAGTTCTTAGAGCTACCTCACAAGGCTTCCCAAAACCTAAGGATCCTGCCAACCTTCAAGGCGATGAGGTTAACTATGAGAAGTGGAATGCAAAGGCTAGAAACATGCTCTTTAGAGGCCTTTGCAAGGATGTTTTTAACTGTGCGCGGAACCACAAAGACGCCCATGCACTATGGTCGGACATTTATGTGCTCCATGAGGGAACCAAGAGTGAGCGTGAGGAACGCTACCACCTTATGATGAAATAGCTTAATTCATTTGAGATGTTTCCTAGAGAAAGTGCCAATGAGATGTATTCACGCTTGAATGTTCTTATCGAGGAAGTCAATGGGCTTGGACTCACACAAATGCAACCCTCCGATGTTGTGAGGAAGATCTTGAGTGTCCTTCCCTTTGACAAATATGGGCATATTGTGACGGTGCTTCATCAAGGTGATCTTTCCACCGCTACACCAACTCAAATATTAGGGAAGATCAATGCACATGAGATGTACATGCACATCACTCCACAAGATGGCTTTTCTTCCAACAAGAAGAAAGATTTGGCATTCAAGGCTAGCCAAGAGAAGAGGGGCAAAGCAAGAGTTGATCATGATAGCTCAAGTGATGATGAGATTGATGATGCAAGTCTTGCTCTCATGGTGAGAAGAACTGCCAAGATGCTCAAGAAGCTAAACAAGAATAGTGTCAAGTTTGATGGCAAGAAGAAGAAATTCTTCACTGGTAATAGAAGGAAGCCCATCTCTGAAATGTATTACTATAATTGTAGAGAACTTGGTCATCTAGCTCATCAATGCCCCAAACCTAAGAAAGACCTCATCAATGCCCCAAACCTAAGAAAGACAAGTACAAGAAGAAGTACAAGGGCAAGAAAAATAACTCAAGTGATGAAAATGATGATGAGAAGAAGAAGAACAAGCCATATAAGAAGAAGGATGGCAAGAAGAAGGAATTTTACAAGAAGAAGAAGAAGAATAGCAAGGCATACATTGTTGGTGATTGGCTCACAGACATTGAGTCATCAAGTGGCTCATCTGATGATGAAAGTGAGAATGAGAAGGAGAAGGAGAAGGTGGGCGCTCTTGTGATTGATTCTTCACTATCTTCACCGACACCGTCACCGTCATCCTCTACACACCTATGCCTTATGGCCATGGGTGAATGAAAGGTACAAAATAATGATGATAATAGTGGTGATGATAATGCTAGCAATGATAAAAGTGGTAGTGATAGTGATGAAGAATTTGAATCACCTTCTTATGATGATCTTGTCAAATTGCTAAACCAATACACCAAAATCATTAGAAAGACAAGAGCTAAAAATAAAAAGCTAGAACTTGAGAAGGACTCACTCTTAGCAAAGTATGACATAGCCGAAAAAGCTAGTGTTGAGCTTAGAGAAGAGAATAAAATTGTGTCATCCAAACTCAAGGAGCTCAAATCCTCTAAAAAGGAGCTTAGAGAAAAATATAATAAACTTGAGGAGATACATAATGAGCTCACCACTAGTTACAATTTGCTAAAAGAAGAGTACACCAATCTTAAGATTAATCATGACAATCTTGTTCTTTCTCATGAGTTATTATTCAATGATCCACATGATGTTACTAACAATATTGTTAAGATTGATATAGCTACATCATGTGATGACTTAATTGTTGAGAGCATTGAGCAAGGTTCTAGTAACAAAGGCAAGAAAGTGATTGAGTCCGACAACTATGATGATTATGTCAAGCTCAAGAATGAGAATGAAAAGCTCAAGAAAGATCTTGAAAAGCTATCAACCACCAACACAATTATTATAGAGAATCTTAACAATGATTATGATATAGCTCTTGAGAATGAGATGCTTAAAGAAGAGAACAAGAGACTCAAGATGGAGAAAAATCATGACGAACTTAGAGAAGAAAACAAGAAGCTCAAGTTGGAGAAAGAACATCTCAAGACTGGTTTGAGCAAGTTCACAAGAGGCCAATATCTCCAAAGTGAGCTACTCATGAACACCGTGATAAAGATGGATAGAAGTGGTATTGGGTACTTGGCAAATCAAGAGAAGAAAGCTCAAGCTCAACATCAACAACAATAAAGTCAAAGCCTAAGCCAAAGAGATGTTTTGAGTGTGGACAAGAAGGTCAGTTTGCTCATGAGTGTCAAACTCCACCACCACAACCCTTGCTCATGCATGCTAGACCCTTTGTCTTCAATGCTCACTATATACTTAGAAAGGATTCTAGTGGAAAATTGAAAGTCATGTTCTTAGGTCCACCCAACAAGAATAGGTCTAAGCAAATTTGGGTTGCAAAGTCACTAGTTGAGAAAGTCAAGGGCCCTCATTAAGTTTGGGTCCCTAAACAACAAGCTTGGTCTCTTATGTGTAGGTGAACTATAAGATCGGTGGAAGTCATTAGGTTATTAATAGTGGTTACACTCAACATATGATCGGTGATCCTCGTATGTTCACCTCACTAGATGAAGAAGTAGATGGTCAAGAAAGGATTACGTTTGGTGATAATTCAAAGGGCAAAGTTCAAGAATTGGGTAAAGTTGTAATATCAAATGATCATTCAATATTAAATGTGCTATATTTTGTTTCATTGAGTTTCAACTCCGTTGGTCAATTGTATGATCTTTGCTTTCAATGTTTATTTACCAAGAAGGAAGTGGTTGTGTCAAAGAAAGATGATGATCAAGTTATATTCAAGGGTTTTAGATACAACAACCTATATCTAGTGGATTTCATATCCGAAGATGCAAACTTGAAGACATGCTTATTCACCAAAACATCACTTGGATGGCTATAGCATAGAAGACTTGCGCATGTTGGGATGAGCTCACTCAAGAAGCTAATGAAGAATGAGTTGGTGAGAGGTTTGAAGAATGTGAAATTTGAGAAAGACAAGCTTTGTAGTGCATGTCAAGCCGGCAAGCAAGTTACAAACACTCATCGAACAAAAGCTTACATGTCAACAACAAGAGTACTAGAGCTTCTTCACATGGATCTATTTGGACCAACAACTTATAAGAGTTTGGGAGGAAATCTCTATTGTCTTGTGATAGTTGATGACTACTCTAGATATACTTGGCTGTTCTTCCTTCATGACAAAACCGAAGTGGCTGCATGTTTCAAGAAGTTTGCTAAGAGAGCACAAAATGAATTTAAAGTGAAGCTCAAGAAGATAAAAAGTGACAATGAAAAAGAATTTGACAACACAAACATTGAAGTATATTGTGATGAAGTAGGGATCAAGCATGAGATCTCCGCAATATACACTCCTCAACAAAATGGTGTAGTAGAGAGAAAGAACTAGACAATTATCACTCTTTCAAGAACAATGCTTGATGAGTACAATACACCCGAAGCTCTATGGGCGGAAGCTATCAACACCGCATGTTATGCATCCAATCGCCTATTTCTTCAAAAGTTTCTTGACACAACCTCTTATGAGTTGCTCAGTGGGAAGAAGTCGAACGTATCATTCTTTCGGGTGTTTGGTTGCAAATGCTACATCTACTAGAACCGGAAACACCTAGGGAAGTTCTAAAGATGTTGTGATATTGGTTTTTTTTGTGGGTTACTCATCAAAGTCCAAAGCATATCGAGTATTTAATCATGCCACCGGCTTGGTTGAAGAAACATATGATATAGAATTTGATGAATGTAACGGCTCCCAAGGAGCACATGAGAATCTTGATGATGTAAGTGATGAACCATTAAGGGAGGCCATAAAGAACATTCCGGTTGGAGACATCAAGCCCAAAGATGATGAAAATGATGTACAAGTGATTAATCCACCTTCTTCATCAAATGTGCCACAAGATGATGATAAAGATGAAAGAGTAGAAAATAAAGATACTCATATCTCCCATGATCAAATGGTGGCACAAGCTCAAGATGTTGATGCTCCACAACCTCCCTCTCAAGTGGTTGATAGAAGAAATTCACCCCTACTACAAGCACATCCACAAGATCTCATCATAGGGAGTTCTTCAAAGGATGTAATGACTCGCTCTCAAAAACTTGCTTTATTTATTGAACATCACTCGTTTGTTTCTTGTATTGAGCCTAAAAATATAGAAGAAGTTCTTTAAGATCCGGATTAGATAAATACCATGCATGAAGAGTTGAACAACTGCACCCGAAATGAAGTTTGGACACTTGAAGAGCTACCACAAGATGCAAGAGTCATTGGAACAAAGTGGGTGTTCCACAACAAACAAGATGATCAAGACATCATTATGAGGAACAAGGCAAGGCTAGTTGCAAAGGGGTTCTCGCAAGTTGAAGGGTTGGATTTTGGAGACCTTTGCACCGGTTGCAAGACTTGAAGCCATTCGTATCCTTCTTGCATATGCATCCCATCATGAAATAAAATTATATCAAATGGATATTAAAAGTACATTTTTAAATGGTTTCATAAATGGTAGTCTATGTTGATCAACCTCCCGAGTTTGAAGACTCTAGATATGCTAATCATTCTATAGGTTATCAAAGGCGTTATATGGGCTTAAATAAGCCCCAAGAGCTTGGTATGAGTGCCTTCGGGAGTTTCTCATTGAGAAGGGCTTCACCATTGGGAAGGTCGATACCACACTATTCATCAAGAAGCTTGATGGCCCTATTCGGCTTACCCCATATTTGGCTTTTTTGGCTTCTTTTTCAGCCAGAACAGCGTTTTTCTCTCACAACAATTCAGCCGGAACAGTGTTTTCCAGCCAGTTTCAGCCAAGTTTCAGACCAGCGAACGAGGCCGATGGAGAGATCTTCATTTGTCAAGTATATGTTGATAATATCATATTTGGCTCATCAAATGAAGACTATTACAAAGAATTTGGTGAATTGATGTTAAAGGAGTTCAAGATGTCTATGACTGGAGAGCTTATATTCTTTCTGGGTTTTCAAGTCAAGCAAATGAGAGAGGGGATTTTCATCTCTCAAGAAAAACATACCAAGGACCTTCTCAAGAGGTTCAGAATGGATGAATGTAAGCCAATCAATACACCAATGTCATCTAATGGACATCTCGACCTAGATGAGGGAGGTAAATCGGTTGATCAAACTCTCTACCATTTTATGATTGGTAGTTTATTATATTTGACCGCATCTAGACCCAACATCATGTTTAGTGTTTGTATGTGTGCTAGATTTCAAGCTAATCCTAAGGAGGCTCACTTGGTTGCTGTTAAAAGAATCCTTAGGTACCTTAAACACACCAAGCATTGGTCTTTGGTATCCCAAATGAGCTAGATTCCAACTAGTTAGCTATTCCGATTCGGATTATGCCGGTTGCAAAATTAATAGAAAAAGTACATCCAGAGGGTGTCATTTGCTTGGTAGATAGTGTCTTGGACCTCCACGAAGCAAAATAGCGTGGCATTGTCCACTGTAGAGGCGGAGTACATTGCCACGGGTGCTTGTTGTGCACAAATTCTTTACATGAAGCAAACTCTTCTAGACTATGGTGTAGTTCTAGAAAAGGTACCTCTCTTGTGTGACAATGAGAGCATGGTAAAGCTTGCTAATAATTCGGTTCAACACTCTCGCACCAAGCACATAGATATCCACCATCATTTTCTTAGAGATCATGTTGCTAAAAATAATATATCACTAGAAGGTGTAAGGACCGAGGATCAATTGGCGGATATCTTCACTAAACCGCTAGATGAGGCTACATTTAGTCGGTTGAGGAATGAGCTAAATGTGCTTGACTTTAGTAACTTCACTAAAAATGAGCTTGTGTTGTCCCTTGTATTGCATTGTAATATAAAACATGTTTGATTTTTAGTAATGCACTTAGGACTTGTCTAACATAGTTAAGATGACCGCCAAAAAGTGTGTGAAGAAGCTTAACCTTGGAACAAACTTGATAAGCAACTAGACTTACTTTCAAGTATTGCATTGCATGTGCATGTGTGTTGCTTTGTCGTTTCTTTTCAGTTATCTTTTGAGCAGCCGCTGTGTTTATCCACAAATAGAGAGAGCATTTGAAGCTCCTATTGGTCATAAAACTCTCTTGTGTGGTCACATGGTGCTCCTCGTCTCTTTTGTTGCCTATTTTCTTAAAAAGAATTATAGCCAAAGGAAAATTATTTAAAAAAACTTGAGGGTTTGAGAGAGGTATCTCATATCAGTCATAATTGGTGTTTATTTGGGTCTTATTGAAGTTTAGGACTTGATTAGGAGAAAGCGTCGTGAAGAAAGGAGGATTATCTACAGTTGAAGAGGGACTGGACGCAGGGACTAGACTCACCTGTTGCAGTGTCCGATCAGTACATCAGGAGGAGATATAGCTGAAGAAGGACCGGAAGATGAACAGTATTTTGTGTGCGTCAGGTGTGAAGTTGAATTCATGTCCGGTCAACACATGGAAGTTAACAGAAAAGGATCAGACTCAAAGCTGCATCCGATCAAGTGCATCGGACGCGTCCGATCGCCATTTGGGCATTTCTGGACCTCTCTGTACTCGATCGGACTCTAGTTTTCTGTGTCTGGTCGTTTTCACCGGCGTGTTCGGTCGCTTCAACTCATGTGGATTAGATCCATTTCTTCTATAACTATCACGGGGGCCCTTATTTATTTCACCATCCGCCACCACACTCGCGCCTACATCTCCACCACCGTGCATGTGCTTGCGCCTCCGCTCATCGTGCCATTACACTACTCGCCGTGCCCGTGCTCGGCTCATCACCGCCGCCGGACTTCTTCTCCGCACCTGCTCGCTGTCATCACCACTCTCTCCTATGCTCCCACCCCAACCTTACTCATCCTCCAGAGTAGCTACTCTAGTAAATTCATTGACCGGCAATGCCTTTCCCCTTTATCCTTGCCGTGACCTCGTGGTGCCCTATTGTGCTCAGTATACTCATCTTTTCATAGGAGTTTTTTTCCAAGTAGCAAGACGTTCTTCTATCTCTTACCTAATTGCTTGCTCCAATAGGATTACTCTCTTATCTCTAGTTACATAATGTTCTTATTTATATTAATCTATTCCATCTCTGTAGTGAGTTGGTGTGCTTGAGGTTGCTTGGTAGTTGATAGTGGTAGCTTTACTCAGGGCTAAGCTCGCGACTATGGATTGAGGCCAAGCCTCACGAGTGTCAGTTGGCAGTTGTTTATTGTTAGTGGCAGTGATTCTTGTCAGCTTCAGAGATGGCACGTTGCAAGAATGTTGGGGGTGGTCCCGGTGATGAGGATCCAATGCCTCCGCCTCGCCTGAATGCTCAGCAAAAAGGAAAGGTGAAAAAGACTACAAAGAAGAAGCGTGAGAGAGATGATGTTGAGGCGGAGAGAGCAGCAGTAGTGGCAGCCACCATAGAGCGAGCCAAGATAGATGGATCTAGCAGTGGCATTCGCATAGGCGATCAGTTGTCACCGGCTTAGAGGGCCGCCATTGAGAGGATTGAGGCTAGTCTTGGTAGTCCACATGGGACCATCATACTTGGAGGACGGCATGTCTCTTTAGAGGAGAGTCAGACTCAGGGGGTGACTATGCAGTGGACACAGTCGACAGAGTAGATAGAAGACGCTCAGTAGGGAGAGCAGGTTGAGGAGGCAGAGTAGGCAACATAGCCATAGCTTCGACGCTCTAGTCACACACGCACTCAGGTGTCATTGAGGCCTCAAACACAGTGGTGAGGCTCTCATCCACCTCCCAGACCACAGGGTCCACCTCTGGTTGTTCACCTTGACCTGAGGGTTGCCACAGCCAGACATGTACAATAGCTATGGTTCATACAGTTTGAGGATTGGTTTCTGTCGAGGTGGGATGAGTGTGCCTCAAAGCATTTCTACACAGTGATACAGGAGGACTTCTATAATGCATATCTCAATAGCGGTGTTACCTTCAGATCTCAGTGGGTCTACTCCTTAGAGTCTCTAGTTACAGCTGTAGGCAAGCAGATCCATCCTCACCTCACTTATCTACCAGGCTTGTCAGATCTCCTTGGATGGACTGATTGGTATGTTCCATCTTGGGTCCGTGAGTTCTACTCCTCCTTGTGGATTGACCCGAGACACAGGTTTATTCATTTTGCCTTCTAAGGGCATGACTATAGGCTCTAGAGCTCGAGGGTCAAAGAGATACTGAGGATTCCAGAGTCACTTATTCATCTTCATGAGGCATGCTATGGACAGACAGAGCCTCCAAGATGCCCTCACGGTGGACTTGTGCCACCTACAGATCTTGTTAGACCATGCTTCACAGAGCCATTTGGCGAGGGGTCAAGCAGGACACCACGTGACCTTACACCTATAGCTCAGCTCCTTGATGCTATTATGAGGAGGACTCTGCTTCCGAGGATGGGCTACCATGAGGGCCTGACTCAAATTCAGTTGTGGCTAGTGCATTACCTGGTGTCTCAGACTGTCTTTGATATTTGGGATGTGATGCTTTTAGAGATGGAGTACACACTAGTAGAGGGCTTTAGAGGTCACCGTCAGCTGTCTTATTGTCGAGGACCTAATACCAGGGTACCCAATGAGGTAGAACTAATAACCATCGAATGTTGATGCTTCTAGTCAGACAAGAGCACTGCTACTCTTCTCGCCCGACCCCCGAGGGCTGGCTCCACCTCGCCTGACCCCCGAGGGCTGGCCTCCACCTTGCCCGACGTCTGAAGACGAGCTCCGCCTCGCCCGACCCCCGAGGGCTGGCCTCCGCCTCGCCCGACGGCTAGGGGCTAGCACCGCCTCGCCCGATGTCCAAGGGCGGGCTCCGCCTCGCCCAACGATCGCACCCTACTCCTTCATAATGATAAGCACAGGGTATGACAGGACATTCGAGTCAAACGCAATACCGAGGACCATGCCCTGCACGCCTGCAGGAAGGTACCGTCAGTTTACGATGGGACGGGTGCTTTAAGCCCTTTCTGATGTAACAGTGCCAAAATAGTGTTGTAGGCGCTGACTTTTGTCCCACAGTGTAGTAGGCATCGCCTTCAGTCCTCGGGCGTGGATACTAACACAGGCATACGACAGCCACTATGGTCCAAGATAGAAATCACCTCATCTACAGTGACGGGCGTATTGTCACTTCCCCTGTTACTCCCCGAGGGGTCACAACTCGGCTCTTCAGCACGCCACACCATCCACCGACGTAGGATGGGACGCACCCACTTGCTAAAAAAGGTCAGGGCATGGCCTACGAGGATCAGCGAACTCGCCACCTCTGACACGGCCTGTAGTGTTAAGCAAGGTAGGCATAGGGAAAAAGGAAGACCCGGCTCCCTCAAAGGACCTTCTATACCTTCGGCATTTTTCTCTTTCTCCCATCTGTAACCCTTGCTCCCCCTTGGTCTATAAAAGGGAGGGTAGGGCTCCCCACCAAAGGGATGGACTCTGGACGGATAAGTTCAACACACACGATACTTCACACACGGCTGAGCAGCGACTAAGGTCTCGGTGACCTTTTCGATCATTCCATCAGAGACTTGGGACTCGTCCCTCTCTCGACTGTTTGTACCCCCTACTATGAACCATTTTTGGTACTAATAACATGAGCAGCAGCAGACTGGACGTAGGGACGTTCACCCCGAACCAGTATAAATCTCGTGTCCTTTAGTGCACCATCCGGGCCTAACGCGCAACAATCATAAATTTACTAGCCGGTGTTTGTTCGAAACACCAATAGTTGGCGGGCTAGGTAGGGGCCTTTGTGCATTCCAAATCAGGCCGTGGATGGCTAACCATGCAATCAGCTGGGTTCTGGGTGCACACGTGCGTTTCGGTGACCTAGACTTAATTGTCACACTGGGAGGAGAATTGGCGCTGGCCCACACCGCCGTCCAGTCTCTCCCCTCCGTCAACTTCAACTACGAGAGGCTTGAGCGCCAGCCCGGCTTCTCCCTTGGACCACAGCCATCCAGAGAGGACCCGCGCCGCCTCACCCTCTCTCCGGAACACTCCGCACAGAGCGCCCCGACCGCATTTCCATTCGGTCTTTGCAACGCCACAGCGACCGTTAGCCACCTTGTGACACAACGCATGATCATGTCCCACTCAAACAACGAGTTCATAGGGATGATCAAAAGCATTACAGAATCCCTCCACGGCCTCCTCATGGAGGGGCTAGGGTTGGACTCCGGCTCTGACTCCGGCAGGGGGAGCCATCATCCCTCTTGGGAATGTTTCATGGCGGAAACCTCCAAGGGACACGTCGAAAGCATCTCTGCAGAGGAGACTACCTCGGGAGGCAACCGCGGCAGCGCAACTAAGAGGGGGACAGTGGCCCCACCTCACGTTGGGGTGGAGCAGCTGAGAGCCCAAAAGCGGGAAATAGACAAAGCCGGACAACAGCTTGTTTAGGAGTACGAGAAGGTCGACGAGGAGATCAAGCGCCACGGAGATGGAGGGCACACACGCGCCGTGGCCTATGACGTAAACCGAAGGATCATCGCCGACGATGAAACCCTTCCCCACTTTGCTTGGGCAAGCCAAAACATCACCGTCACAACGGCCTTGCTCCGTGGCCTTCCAGAGGCCGCAACGCCCGAGGATCGCTGGGCCCACCGCGAAATCCGTATGCTACTTGAGCATGCAGCAGCATAGCAGTCGGAGAGCTCGTTGTCTCGGCGATGCGAGCCCAACACCAACCAGCATACACCCTCGGTACACCCCGCTAGGGATGCATCCGTCCACCAAGCGCCGCAAGGCGACGGGCAGCGCGCTGCAATCCCGGTGCATCAACGTCTCAGCCACAACTGCGACGCATGCAGCACCCTCGACGCCCGCAGACGTGCCTACAATGACCCAAGGGAAGGAGCCCACCGCGGCTATCATCCTCGACATGGTGGACGCTACGACAATGGTGAGGACCGAAGCCCAAGCCCCAGCCTCCTAGGGCCTCAGGCCTTTAGCCGGCACATCCTCAACGCTGCATTCCCGCTAAGGTATCGACCACCTACTAATATCCCTAAGTACTCTGGGGAGACAAACCCTAGGCTTTGGCTTGAAGACTATCAGCTTGCCTGTGAAGCCAGTGGTGCAGATAATGATGACTTCATTATCCGCAACCTTCCACTGTTCTTGCCCGATTCAGCTCGGGCATGGTTGGAACACCTACCGTCCAACGCAATCTAGAGTTGGGCGGATCTGAAGGAGATCTTCGTGGGAAACTTCTAGGGCATGTACAAATGCCCTAGGAACCCATGGGACCTCAAGAACTGTCGCTAGAAGGCCAGTGAGACCCTTTGTGGGTACATCCGATGCTTATGCTGGTAGTACAATGAGCTTCCCAATGTCATCGACGCCGACATGACAGGAGCCTTCCTGTCCGGAATGACCTACGAGTCCTTGGTTCATAAGCTGGGATGCAAGGGCCTGTAGACCACCAAGGAGCTCCTGGATGTTGCCACCAGCCATGCCTTAGGAGAAGAGGCGGTCGGAGTGATCTTCGATCACCTCGAGGGCAAGGCAAGGTGGCACGAGGGTGCCGGCGAAGGCACCTCCAATCATTCCGCCAAAAGGAAAAACAAGAAGCAACGTCGCGAGGACCCACTCGTGGCTGCTGCTACCTGCAAGGGTGGTCAGAAGCCCATGGAGGGTGCTCTGAACCACTTTAAGAAAATGCTCGAGGGGCCGTTCCCGAACCACACCTTCCCCGTAAAGCATCCGCTCAAGGACTACAGCCTCATGTGGAAGTTCTTGTCCGGAGGCTCCAACAAAGGGGAACAGGGGAAGGAACCTGCCCCCACTATGGACGACGTCGAGGAGAAGGACGATGACTTTCCAACGCCAGACGGCTGCCTCATGATCTTCAGAGGATCAATGGCCTATGACTCCAAACATCGTCAGAAGGTCGCACGCCGCCAAGTCTACACGGCCCAGCCGACACACCACTTTTTCTTTGATGGTCGGAGTCCGCCATAACCTTCGATCAGACCAACCATCCGGACGCTGTCCCGCACCCAAGAACGTATCCGCTTGTTGTCGACCCAATCATTGGCCCAAAGCGCCTCACCAAAGTTCTGATGGACGAAGGTAGCGGCCTCAACATCATGTACGCAAAGACGCTTGACGTAATGGGTGTCGACCAAACGCACCTTCGCCCAATCTGAACGCCTTTCCACGGCATCATCCCCGGAAAGCAGGCCATGCCACTCGAACAAATCGATCTGCCTGTTACCTTTGGGGATTAGTTCAATTACAGGACTGAGACCCTCATCTTCGAGGTAGTGGGGTTCCCTAGAACCTTCCATGCCATCCTGGGATGTCCATGCTACGCGAAGTTCATGGCCATCCCCAACTACACGTACCTCAAGCTAAAGATGCTAGGCCCTCATGGGGTCATCACTGTTGGCACCTCCTTCCAGAGTGCCTACAAGTGAGAGGTCGAGTGCTATGGCCATGCCACGGCAATCGTCGCCTCCGGGGAGCTCGCCGCCCTCAAGGAGGAGGTCGCCGAAGGAGCGCCCGATGCAAAGAGGTCGACCGGGTCATTCGAATCGGCCGAGGGCTCCTAGGAGGTCCTCATAGATCCCAGCAGCTCCGAGGGTAAAACGGTACGCATTGGTACCATGCTCTCCTCTGAATAGGAAAGCGCGCTCATCGACTTCCTCCGCGATAACAAAGACATCTTTGCGTGGAAACCCTCAGATATGCCAGGCATTCCGAGGGAGGTCACCGAGCATACCCTAAAAATCCATCTAGGCTCCAAGCCGGTGAAGCAACGCCTATGCCGCTTCGATGAGGAAAAGCGCAGGGCCATCGGTGAGGAGATAGCGAAACTATCGGCCATCGGATTCATCAGGGAAGTACACCACCCAGAGTGGTTAGCCAATCCCGTCCTTGTACGAAAGAAGAATGGGAAATGGAGGATGTGTGTTGACTATACGGGCCTCAACAAGGCGTGCCCAAAGGACCCATTTCCTTTGCCACATATAGACCAAATAGTCGACTCTACCTCAGGGTGCGAAACCCTCTGCTTCCTTGATGTGTACTCCGGCTACCACCAAATCGCTATAAGAGAGCCCGACCAGCTCACGACGTCTCTTATCACCCCCTTCGGATCATTCTACTACATCTCAATGCCGTTCGGTCTGAAAAATGCTGGGGCCACTTACCAGCGTTGTATGCTCAACTGCTTCGGGGACCTCATCGGGTGGACCGTTGAGGCCTATGTTGATGACATCATAGTTAAGTCCAAATGGGTTGGCCACCTTGTCGCCGATCATGAGCAAACCTTTGTGAAACTCTGGGCAAATTGCATCAAACTCAATCCCGAGAAGTGTGTTTTTGGGGTCCCGAGGGGCATGCTGCTCGGCTTCATCATCTCTGAGCGTGGCATCGAAGCCAACTCAGAGAAAATCTCAGCCATCACAAGGATGGGCCCGATCCAGAACATAAAGGGGGTTCAGCAGGTCATAGGGTGCCTCGCCGCCCTCAACCGATTCATCTCACGCCTCAGCGAATGAGGACTCCCCCTTTATCGACTCCTGAAGAAAGCCGACTGCTTCGAGTGGAAAGCCGAGGCCCAGGAGGCGCTTGACATGGTCAAACTACTTCTGACAAAACCCCTGGTCCTAGTTCCTCCAAGCGACAGAGAATCCCTCCTGCTATACATAGCGGCCACCACACAAGTGGTCAGCGCCGCCCTGGTAGTAGAGCGGGAAGAAGAGGGGCACGCCCTCAAGGTGCAGCGTCCTATCTACTTCATTAGCGAGGTACTGTCCAACTCCAAAACCCGCTACTCCCAAATCTAGAAGCTCCTATACGCCGTCCTCATCACCAAGAGGAAGCTACACCATTACTTCGAGTCACACCCTGTGATAGTAGTGACGTCGTTCCCCCTCAATGAGGTCGTCCATAGCTAGGACGCCACAGGAAGAACCGCAAAGTGGGCACTCGAGCTGATGGATTAAGGCATCGCGTATGCTCCCCGAACGGTGATCAAGTCCCAGGTGTTGGGTGACTTCATCGCGGAGTGGACCGAGGTCCAGACACCACCGGCGATCATCGATCAAGAGTACTGGACGATGTACTTCGATGGATCGCTGATGAAGAAGGGCACCGACGCGGGGCTGGTCTTTGTATCACCCCTTAGGGTCCACATGAGGTACATGGTTCGGCTCCATTTCCCCTCATCAAATAATGTGGCCGAATATGAAGCACTCGTCAATGGCCTGTGCATCGCCATCGAGTTGGCCATTCAACGCCTCAACATTCAGGGCGACTCTCAGCTAGTCATTAACCATGTCATGAAGGAGTCAAGCTGCCATGATGCCAAGATGGCTACATACTGCCAAGAAGTCCGACAGCTGGAGGACAAGTTCGACGGCCTCGAACTCAATCGCATCCCGAGACGCCTCAATGAGGCGGCCGATGCACTCGCAAAGGCGGCATCCGATCAAGAGCCAGTGCCAACGGGCATCTTCGCCAGCGACCAACATAAACCCTCGGTGCGCTATGAAGGGTCAGAACGGACCGATGATGGCCCATCTGATCTAGCCCCGGGGGCTGACCAACCGATGGCTCCGCTCGGTCCCGATGTCATGGAACTTGAAGTGGATCCAGCAACAGAGCCTAACCCTTTGGATGGCTGGAGAACGCTCTACCTCGACTACCTCCTCCATGACATGCTACCGACGGACAAGACGAAGGCTCGACAGCTCGCATGTCGTGCCAAATCCTTCGTTCTTGTAGAGGGAGAACTCTACAAATGGAACCACACCAGGATCCTATAGCTCTATATCCCCATCGAACAGGGAAAACTTCTACTAAGCGACATCCATGATGGGGTCTACGGTCACCATGCCACGCTGAGAGCCTTGGTTGGGAACACATTCCGACAGGGCTTCTACTGGCCCACTGTGGTAGCTGACGCCGAGGAAATCGTATGCACCTACAAAGGGTGCCAGTACTACGCTCGGCAAACTCACCTCCTGGCCCAGGCACTCTAGATGATCCCCATCACATGGCCCTTCTTGGTCTAGGGGCTCGATCTGGTTGGGCCTCTCAAAAAGGCGCCCGGGGGCTACGCCCACTTGCTTGTCACTATAGACAAGTTCACAAAATGGATCGAAGCTCGGCCGATCTCTGTGACAAAGTTTGAGCAAGCTATGTTATTCTTCCTCGACATCATCCATCGCTTCGGAGTACCGAACTCCATCATCACAGATAACAGCATGCAGTTCACTAGAAAGAAATTCATTCGATTCTATGATGAACAACACATCCAAGTCAATTGGGCTGCCATCGTGCACCCCGAATGAACGAGCAGGTCGAGCGCGCAAACGGCATGCTCCTATAGGGCCTCAAACCTAGGATCTTCAACTGGTTGAACAAATTCGACACGCGTTGGGTCGCTGAGCTCCCTGCGGTGCTCTAGAGCCTGAGGACAACTCCCAACCGGGCCACCGGCTACACACCTTTCTTCATGGTCTACGGTTCTGAGGCCATCCTCCCAACGGGCCTCGACTATAGAGCACCAAGGATCAGAGCATACAATGAGTGGGGAGCCGAGGCATCCCACAAAGACGCCATGGACCAACTAGACAAAGCTCACGACATCGTCCTCCTCCGTTCAGCCAAGTACTAATAGGTGTTGCGATGGTACCACGGTCGACGGGTGCAGAACCGAGCCTTCAACGTTGGGGACCTTGTCCTCCACCTCGTACAGAGCAACAAAGATCGCCACAAGCTCTCCCCACCCTGGGAGGGGCCGTACGCCATCGCAAAAGAACTCCGGCCAGGCACCTACAACTTGAAAACCATCGATGGCAAGGTCTTCATCAACGCCTGGAACATTGAACAACTACGTCATTTTTACCCTTAATAAACGCATACTTTCCCTTATCAAGTTTTTATCTTCAGAGATCCTTGACCTTTAGTGACATCTGACCCCTGCAAATTGTGAGGGGTCGGACCTCACTTGTGGGCTGATATAAGTGATACAAGTACGTTTATCTTACAAACACTGCCTGCATTACCTTTGCAAATATTCTCTAAAAAGTTTTCCATTCTTCTCGTAACAAGTCCTATGGGCTAGGATTTTGGGAAGCAATTCTGAGTACAACTGGTAGGACTGTGGGAAACCCACGCCCCAGCGGCTATAACTTCCTTGCTCACCAGCGTGATCAGAATTGATTCACCCGCACTCCTAGTTTTTGCGACCTAGACTATGGGATGTGCCAGAAGGCACCAAAACCTCTTATACAAAAGAAAAGAGGAAGCTAAAAAGCTGTTTGCCATAGCGAAAGTCGAAAACTTATGCATTTTTCCGCACAAAACTAATTGCCTACAAAGTGATCCCATCATAAAAAGTGCTAATGTATTCACAAATACAAAAGACTATTCACTCGGGGACTCCCCCACAAACTTATTCGATTACAGTTTCTAACCAGCCCTACTACGAGTACTGCTACGGTCGCCGCGCCATGCTCTCCATCAGTGACATGGCGTCCGTCCTCTACAAACGTCGAGCACCACGTTAGTGACTGTGGTGCCCTCCCCGGGGCATCCAAGGACTACGCCATCGTCATCAGCCGCGACCCTAACAACGGCGCCCCCGCCAGGATGTCTAGGGACTACGTCATCATCATCAGCCATGACCCTGACAACGGCGCCCCCGCTAGGGTGTCCAGGGACTACACCATCGTCATCAGCCAGAACCCTGACAACGGCGTCTGGGCGGGGGGCGTCTGCCACCGAGGAAAGGCCACAACGAACGGTGGCAAGGCCGACGACGCTTGGCACCCTCCAGTGCTCCTCCTCCTTCGACAGCAGTAGCCCCTTCTCAGCAAAGGCGGCCTGCACCATCTCATCTATGTTGGATGACCCCCAGCTCGACATCACGCTCCGGATTCACCGATGGATCTATGAGCTTTTCTCTCCCTGGCATTACCCTCTCTCACTTAGGACCCGCCATGACGCACAACTCATTTGGTGAAAAGGAAGGAGAAGAGGTAGTAGCTCTAAAGCAGGCGAAGGAGTGGGGCGAGAACTCCCCTCCCCCTCCCTATTTAAGGAAGAGACGTAGCAACTAGGAAAAGATGAAAGGTTGGGACGAAAAACTCTCTGCCTTCCCCTATTCATTATAGGTGGGAGATCAATGCTGATGGGAATCCGAGGGGACACGCCTGGACCGATGGGACGTGCTCTGACCGACAAGACATTGCCTGGGAGTGGCCCGCCACTAATGCACGCTGGGCCCGAGAACTAGGACACACTCGCATGCAGATGACTCTGCTTCCCCAGGCAGGACCATGGAATGACCCGACGGGGGAGGTCCCGTCGGGCCTCCTGGGTCAATCGAATGGCCTAGATGAAACAACAAACGAACGGCCGTAGAATGATAAGCACATCTGTTTCCTTGCTTTGCGCATTAATTTCATTACCGAGTTTCCGACCCCAGCAACGGTAGGGGCATGGACATCGCTCAGGGGCTGCCGAGAGTGTCTACTTGTTTAGACATCCTCCTTGCCTAACCCCTCCTTATGTTTAAAATCGGAAGCACGGCGTGTGGGTATAAAACTTTGAATACAACTGGACGAACCGCCAGGCCCTACGCCCCGATGGCTATGGTGTTTTTGTTCACCGGCATAATTGAATTCACAGTTCCCCACACCACAAGCTTTGGCTCCTGCCTTCCCGAGAGGGGTTTGGGGGGCCCTCTGGTAGAATCTCCTTCGAGGAGAAACTGTCAGGTCGCCTAAAAATCAACCGAACGACTCGGATCGCCACCGAGAGACAGAAACAAAAAATGGCAATTTTTATGCAGGTTACACTGACCTCGTCGTAGACGTCGGACCTGAACCCCGCACTGACAAATTTGGTAAAAGCTTCCTGTCGCTCACACCACCAAGGTAACGTTATCGACCCCCGCTTTCGTTTCAATTAAATTATACGCTAAATCCATACATCCAAACATTGCATATGCAAATCCCTGCATCCCAACACTTCGTGTCGTGTCACAAAGCGGTAGCCGCCTCATTCAATATGAGCAGTGACCAACCAAGGTTCGAAGGCTGGCCCACGAAGGGCTCGAGGCCGCCTCGTGTCAAACAGAGCCAGGGGAGAAAAAACAGAGATGAGCCCCAGCGACCTTGCCCAACCCCGCTCAGAAGCAGACTGGGACATCTTGACCTTTCTCGTTCGATTCTAACCCCGAGTCAAACCCACAGAATCTCCGTTGTGGAGAGGCCAACGGGCCACCTGAGCCAATCGAACGGCTCGGGCATCTGCTGGGAGATGGGTTAAGAAGTAGTGAAATGCCACATGAGGGCTCTACCGACCCCATCAGCGAATGATAGACCTAGATTTCACACGAGCATACATGTTAGCGAGCTCATTGAGCGTGACACTCGAGCCATCGAGGCAAGTATCCTCAACTCAGCACCTCCGGTTGCAAAAACCGAGGATGGGGTAACGCATGAAACACGGCCGACCCCTATTAGACCCTAAGGGGCTCGGGGGCTCGAGCCACTCGATCCAAGATCGAGAGACCAAGGTTCGAAGGCTGACCCGCGAAAGGTCTGGGGCCACCTCGCGTCGAACAAGAGCCAGGGGAGAAAACACAGATGAGCCTCAACGGCCTTTGCCCAGCCCGCATTGAGGTAGGTAGGGTCATCTCAACCTTCTAATTCAATCCAGCCTCTAGCTGAGCCCATAGAATCCCCATTGAGGGGGAATCTATTGGAAGGCAGGCCAAGGAGCAACGGAACGCCACCCGAGGGCTTTTGCTGACCCTATCGCAAAGCAAACGGGATCGGATTCTATCCGAACATCCCATTAGCGAGCTCATAAAGCACGTCACTCGAGCCATCGAGGCAAATGACGTTGCCTCAACCCCTCCAGTTGTGAAAACCCGCTGATGGGGCGACAGCCGCAAAATGAGCCGGCCCTTGACCGAATCCCCACCACGCGCGGGGGCTCGGGGAAGGCTGGACTAGCGATAAGGCCAAACGCACGGTCATGCAGTGATCGCCAAAGTCCTAAGTAAGGGGTACACGTGAATACAAACGTAAGTTTGCTACCCTCGCTCCGGTCTCCAGTAACATCCGACCCCAGTGACCGCAAGGGGTCGAATCTTACTCGGGGGCTGATAATGGTACGAGTACCTCCTTTCTTTTTTCGAAACAATCATTACATTAGACCTTCTCCTCGCATCGAGACTGGCGGCAAGGTTTGGGAGAACATATAGGTAAGACTGCAAAAAGCCCATGCCTAGACGGCTACGGTAATTTTGCTCACTAGCACAATCAAAATTTCGCCTAAACACCTTGGGTCCTACAGTCTTAACAAATGGAAGGGTCGGATCGCGTAAATTTTTCCTCATTGCAAAAAAGGAAGGTAAGATCAAACAAATGAAACAAAATTGCAAAACAAAGTCACGAATCCGTTTTCAGACACAAAAGTACCAACACTTGTTCACATATTACGGATAAATGTTTATCAAACTTATTCAACTAACTACTTCCACGGAGGGAGAACCGTTTCTTTCAGCCTGTTCGCCAAGTTCTGTGCAAGGGGAGTCACCGCCCTCTCAATCTCGTCTAGCTCAGGATCTTCATAGACAGGCACGAAGCCTTGGCTCATTACCTCCAAGTTGATCTCCCGATCATAATGAGAACGAGCAACAGCAAAGGCTTGGGTGATCCCGGTGTGAAAGGCGTCCTCCTCAAGCTGGCCCACCCGCGCCGTGATACCAGTGGCATGAATCAGGAGGGAGCCGATCCCCTCTCCTTGCGCCACCTATAGGTCATCGCAGACCACCACGATGGCAGCACGTAGAAGATCATGCTGATCGCTTTCGGCCCGAAGGATCTCCCGCTCCTTGGCGAGATAATTTGCCATCACATCTTTGCTTTTGCCTGTGGCTTTGATGACAATCTCATAGAGCGTTAACCACTATGCGAGGTTGGCCTTGCTGTCGTAGGTGTTGACCCCAAAAATCTTGAAGCTTGTGAGCCATCAGACAACTCGGAGTCTTGCCATGAAGGGACAAAGTTTGGGGGCACTAGGGGCTGGTGGTGCTCAGACGACACTGAGTGCTCCATGCTCGGTGTCAAACTAGCATCGACGTTCCATCTATGGTGGAACCGCCTAAAATAACACACCTATGGAGGCACTCGTCTTCCACCAGACACTAAGCACCCTGAAAGCAAGCTACATCGGGCGGATTCCGTCGAGCACACCCCAAGGGAGAACTCGAAAAATCCACATTTTTCCTCTAGGATCCAATAATGAGAACGAATTTATAATACTTAGTCCATTTCATACAACCAGAGTCCTTAGGAATACATTATTACAGTACCAAGTTCAAAGTGCGGAATTTGAACAGCGGAATTACAATAACCATCTAACGGTAGAATATGAGGATCTGTCTATGCTCACCAGAAGAATCCTCCACACAACAGCTACTCTTCAAGCTACACCTGCAACAGGGTAAATAAACCCTAAGTACACAATGTACTCGCGAGACTTACCCGACTAGTGGAAATAATTTCTTGACTCCAAAGGAGATGATAAGCTCTTTGGGTTGCTGGGTTTTCTTTTGCAGAAAGCAATACTGTAGTGGATCCTTATGTATGGTTCTTATTAGCAGTCATGATTAGTTCATTATCTACCATTCTAGGTAAGCACCTGTTCTACTTTAAAGCAAGAGTTGAGCAAATAGATCCATTTCACTATCTTTCATCTTCTAGTTCTTACTACGGTGCTATATTGTAGACAAGTCATACCGAATTGCCCGACGATTCATGAATCAATGTGTCCAGCTGGGTACCCCGAAACACATGCCCTGCTTGTACCCCAGGCACAAGCAGGACCAACCCATCGCCCTCCTATTAAGGGGTCCAGGTCCCCATCCAAACTTGGACTCCAAACCCCCACACCTGAGTCCCGGACTCAGTATGGAGTTTAGACCTCTACCATCCCCACCTCCAATTAATCGGTCTAAAAAGAGTCAGAACCCACGATAAGAGAGCAATGAGCCTTCCCTGCTCCCATAAACAAGTATGTGTTCATGATGATTTAAAATAAGGGTTATGCACCGGGGCTTACCTTAGGCAGGCGGGGTGTCAGCTCAGTCAGTCCGTGGAGGCTCCAGGACCTCCTTCTGCACGAGGACCTCCTCCTCGTACTCTTCAATCACCTCTTCATACTCCTGCTCGCCCTCGGCCACGAACTCCACCAACTCGTTCTCTATATGCATGCAAGGACGATGCAACACTCAATATTAAGGCAACACTAGTTCTTAAAATAGGAATACATCTACTAAGCCACTAAGCTAGCTCTAATGACTAAGATACCGAGCTAATCATCACCCCCATCAAACCCGTAGGGTTTCACCTACAAGTGCTACTTAGCAACTAAAATATATTCTTACTCTTTTTAACGATTTCCTATATACTACAACAAGGAGTACTTAGCTACCATATTTCTCAACATATTCTAAGGCTACAAAAATTACAGTGAGCACATAATAATACAATAAATCTACTATAAAAAATTCATGGTCAAAGCTATTAGAAATTTACCACAAAATTCCTACAAATACTAATCTAAATAATACTAAACACTCATAAATAATTTAATAGCCGCTCATATCAATATATATATATATATGAACTAAATACACTAACATATAGAGCACAATTTTAGGAACCTAACAAAATTGGTTTCATAATTTTTAGACATCTACACGATTTTATATGATTTACCAAAGTTCAGCTCAGGATTACAAATAAAAAGCTATTTCTATTTTTTATGAAAAATCTAAACCGATTTCGGCCCACGCGGCCCACACGTGGAGGCGGCCCGTGGCGAGGAGGCCTACGCATGCTGGCACATATGCAAAAACGCCTCTGGACTATGAGCAAAGCAACCCACAGTCCATGTTACTATTCCTAGATACAACACTTATACAAAAGAACCCTCGGACCTTTCTCCTCTTTACAACGGTGAGGCCCTCGGCCATCCCCGCGCGTTCCGGCGCGGCGAGCAGTGGCACAGGCACCTACACTGGCCACATGGGACCCTTGCTGACTTAGCTACGAGGCCAACGCTTACCTAGGGTTCGATGCGAGACGATGGGCGGCGGTTGCGCGAGCCGGGACACCATAGAAGGACCTCTCCATGATGGCGGACACCTTGCGACAATGGCGATGGCGTTTAGGTAAGCCGCAGCAACAATCAAGGTAGTAGGGCAGTGGGTGAGCAACGACAACTCACCGGTGACCTTACCAAGAAGCTGGCTTTCCCCGAGATGGCCCGAGCGAGGCTGGCCGCGTGCACACGACAAGGCAAACGGCGGATATCTAAGGCACAGCCGCGTCAGCAGTGAGGAGGTGGCACAAAAGCTATGACTAGCGTGCGCACGATGAAGAGGAAGCCAAGGCAAGCTAATGGTGCAAAGGAATTGGCATGGGGTAAAGTGGTGGAGACTGGCCACTACGCTGGCGACGACAAGCCATAACGGCACGACGGCGGCAAGATTCCAAAATTGGAGCTTGGCGTGACGCGAGTCAAGGCATGGTGGGGTCAGATGGAGAGAGGGTGTGAAGGCGGAGATGCGAGCACAAGGAATTGATGAGGTGCTCGCTCTCTGGCTTCACTGCGATGTGACACGACAACGATAGAAACAGAGGAAGGGAGAGACGGGCACGGCAGTGGGTTCGGCTCGTCCATGCCTTAGCAGGACGCGAGCGGTGGGACTAGGAGGCCCACGCGCCGGTGCTAGCCGATGGGTGTGCGTGCCCGATCGGCGTGGCCCACGTGGCCGTAGTGCCAAAAATGGCAAAGCGACGGCGACGCGCATGGCCACATGTGGACGACATCCAACCGGGCTAGGGAGGGGAAGCGCGAGGACGTGCCATGGACACTTTTTAAGCGTCCAAAACAACTAATCGGTTGGCCAAACACCCAAACCATCTTCACCATACTTTAGAGGGTACATTAGGCTACTAAAACAGGCCATGACACTACTCTGCTTCTTAACTAAATTTTTCTACAAAAATTGATGAACAAAGCAATGTCTACCCTTTCCAAAGTTCAAGAAATTTCCTAAGTTCTGAGTTGAACTCTATTTCAAATTGTATTTCTAAGCTACTAGAAATCTTAGCTAGTAATATCATTTTTCGACTGCTGGTATTTCATTGTCATCTACAAAGTTTGTACTTCAAACTTTATTCAAGTACCACATACATGTTCTATAGCATTTTTTCTTAATAAAAATTGGTTTTAAACCCTAAGTGATATAACATGACTATGGAATTAACTTTCATTTCATATTTCCGTTGATCGTTTTGAGTTACGGAAATTAATCTACACTCTTTATTACATGCATTAACACAAACATGATGCTCATGACATGTTTTAGTAAATGATTTATAGTGTAACACTGTGTTACACCATCTCCGCATCGTAGCGCGCGACCCTACTATTTTCGACGCGATCGCGGACGTCGATGTTGGCGTTGATGTGTTCGCGAAAGTCATACGGCAGGGGTTGATTCACCTCCTGGTTGGCGCTACGGTTGCCACCTCGGCCGCCCGGTGGATAAGGAGGGCGTCCGCCCTAGTCCAGATATGCTTCGTAGTTGCCCCTAGAACCTTGATAAAGGTAGGGGCCACCGGCTTGGTGTCGAGGGCGCTCGGAGCCCTGATGTTGACTTCCTCTGTCATGGCGGGTGCGACGACTACAAGCTGACGCGGTCGAGTAAGACGGAGCAGGATGGCGGATCTCATTGACTTGAACTTGAGCCGCTTTGATATGCGCCTAGATCTTCTCGATCTCTAGAGTTAGTGGGAGCTTCTCCAACTCATTGAAAATGACGGCGAGATTGGCGCTTGGTGTCTTCTACACCTGCTGATTGCCCACCATGTCGAACTCGTCCTCCAGATTGCGACGCGCGTGGTGTGGGGCGCTAGGATCCTCATCAGCCATACAGACGGCTTCTTCATCTCGACGTCACTGGCGATCGGCGTTCCTTTCCAAACGGGCATCGCGATCGGCGGCGGTTTCGGTGTCTCTGGTGATGTTGTCGTGGCTAATGTGGTAGATCCCGCCCCCAAATCCCAGCGAAAAAGTAGGGCAGGTGGAGATGGTTTCGATCGAGCCCTGAGAATAATCATCAGGGCTCTCCTCTAGGATGTTGTGGAGGGAGTCATCCAAAAGCTGGCGAATAGACACCTTGTTGACCACGGGAGCGGATTGACCTGCCTCAGGCAGATCGATCATGTAGAGGTCGTCGATGTGGTCGTGCTCGGCGTGGTCGATGAAGAGGTGGTGGACGATGTCTTGATACGTAGATCCCGCACCCACCAACCTGAAGGGATAGGGCCTTGGCACGTTCTCCATCGGGGCCTCGTAGTCAGCCAATTGTAGGCCGGCAACTAGGAGTGGTCGGCATTGCACCGTACGCCCTTCTACCAGATCTAAATCTTGTCACCCCGGACGTCGTGGCCGAGCATATTGCTCGGTCGTAGTGGCTCGGTGAACTTGGGGCGCTGGGACTTCATTGCTCGTAGTAGACCGATCTAAGATCGAGTCCATGAGGAGCTAGCATCCCGCTAGGCGGTCTGTGACCCGATCGATAGATGCGATCAGATCGTCGTTGTCGATGGATCTCCTAACCCAGCGGCGGGGTGCCGAGATCGAAGATGTTACAGATGTTGGCACGATTGGCGCAGGGTGATTATGCACCGCCTTCATGATTTCCTCGACGCCATTGGCGCCGATGACCCAGGTCATAGATCCTCCCATGAAGGTCTAACCTGGTTCGGGAAGGATCATGGAGCTCGGGAAGCGGACCATCTGGCTTACCATAGAGTCAGCACGCACAGCCCATACCTGGCACGTCACTGTCGACGAAATACGACCGACAGTCTACATAGGGGTATGCCCACGGTAGTAGATGAATCGGTGGAGGCGCGCGTGACGAAAACTAGATGGTGACACAGAACACAAGAGACAACGATTAGACAGGTTATTGATGTAATACCCTACGTCATGTGTCTTTGGTGAATTGTATTATGAGATAACATGAAAACGAGGGGCTTCCTAACCGCCTTATATAGCTTGGGGGTAAGGTTATAGGTCAGTTGAATCTAATCCTGATCAGTTACACGATAGGAATTATAAAGATTACAGAATTTAACATATCCGAACATATTTTCCTTACGAGGCACGCCAACCTGTACCGTGCCCCGCCTGGTGTAGTCTTGTGGGCTAGGCCTCCCTTACGGTTCGACCTATGTACAGCCCTAAGGATATCGGGGGTCATACCCCCACACACATAACTTTACTCATAAAAACAGTGGAATACATTTGACACATTAGTATTCTTAGATAGTGGCACCTCTGAGATTTATTAACATTTCACAATCTTGCCATCATAAAATACAGCGTCGCTGTTGCAAACTTGAAATACTTTAAACTGGGATGTATGGTAAAACATCCGGCAAATTGAAGGTACTGTAGATAAGAGAAGCCATGAGATAAGTGTCATTTAGGAAATAATAAGCACATAAAAATGAAATGGCAAGAGAAGCGACAAAACTACTCAACATACAGTTCAGTGTGTGGTCGGACATCGACAGAACGTAAGTTTTTTAATTGACAATATATTTGGAAATCCAAGGACATGCCATGTTGTAGACCTGTAGTCGGCATGGAAGAAAAAATGAGCTTCAAAATAGCTAAATAAAGGAGCAAAGGTGTCTGGTAGTTGGAATGCCAAAAATGGAGTTCTTGGTAGTCTGCAGCCTAAGCCTCTGCATCCACGTAGGATCGGACAACATCTTGGTTTTCTCGCGAAATTTGTTCAAAGCAGATAGAAATCCATTTCACCCAGTGGCGGAGCCAGGATTTATACTAAGGGGGCGGTCGTCAGGAATTATACTTAGGGGGCCGGCTCGGTCTTTTTCATTGCGATAATTTTATTATCTAGTTGTGTTTTATATGATTATATTATCTAGAAGATATTAATAGGTATATATGACAAGAATTTTATATAATCTCCCTCTTAATATAAATAAAAAATATTAAGTCATACTACTAATTTTGTTTGTTGTGAAACGTTGGGGGGGGGGGGGGGCATGGCCCCTGCCAGCCCCCCCCTTGGCTCCGCCAGTGATTTCACCCCAATCCTAAAACCTTGGTCACAACTGTTTGACCATTTTTTTTGCAATGTTCATTCATCGGATAGAGTTGTCTCACTGAGTGGCCAGGTTGTAGGTTCGAAGTAGCTTCTTCGTAGATATTGCGGGGGAAAGACTTACCTCGGTTTTCCCTTCTCGAGACCCTAGACCCTAGTCTTTTTTTTTTGAATTACCTCAGACCCTAGTCATGTAGAAGCCTCCAAGACTAGGTCTGTCCTTTTATTCATTCATCGGATGAGGCTGCGTTTAGTTCGTGAAATGAAAATTTTTGGATGTCACGTCGGATGTTTCGGGGATGTCGAAAGAGGTTTTCGGATACTAATAAAAAAACTAATTACATAGCTCGCCTAGAAACTACGAGACGAATTTATTAAGCCTAATTAATCCGTCATTAGCGCATGGTAGTTACTGTAGCACTTATGGCTAATCATATACTAATTAGTCTTAAAACATTCGTCTCGCGATTTCCGACCAAACTGTGCAATTAGTTTTTTTTCGTCTATATTTAATACTCCATATATGTGTCGCAAGATTCGATGTGATAGTTTAGGGTGAAAATTTTTGGAAACTAAACCAGGCCTGAGTGGAAATCCATAATTATCTTTAAGAACAATGGCCTTCTTGTTCATTTGGCTCCTCCCCTCCTTGTAGAAGTATCTGTACCCACTCTCCCGAACCTGACACCTGCTCTGAAGGACTGTGCAGTTATCATTTGTCTCAATTCTGTAGATGCACACCCTACAAAACTCAGGAAATAAGTAACTGTCTTACCTCACAGCTTTCGTAACAGTAAGAAAAGGTCCGCTCCACCCGTAATCATCATCCACAAAGGAAATCAGTCAGCAACCAGGTGTACATCCTTAAGTAAAGAGGCAACATCAGAAGACCCCCATGGGATAGATTATATATTGGTCCTTGGAGACAAATTTCATGTTTTTTTGGAGGGCACATCAATCACGATTTCTTCAATGGCGGACGAAGGAGGTGAGGTTCTTCCGCTTCTTGCAAAAAAGATGCACCCTGATGAGTGAGTAAGGCAGATCTGCTAGTATCAAAGAATGCTCAACAGCAAAAGGATGCAAAGAAACTAAGGTCCAGGAGGGTGATTGTGTGAGAACTAACCTGGGCAAAAATGGCGGCTAGGGTTTCCTCGAGCGCAGATTCGCGTCGCGTCAACAGCGAAGGGGAGCAGCGGGCCCTATGCTCGCAACCACAAGCGGCGTGTGTGCTCGGTGGCGCTCCTCTCGTGAGCAGCAGCAGTGGCACCATGATGTAGGGCATCGTCGGTCGCGGTCGCCGGCCATAGCCGTCGCCAACGCCACGCCCTCGGCCGGGGCGGCGCCTCCGCTCCCATGGGCCATTGGGCAGCGCCGCTGCCGCTCCCATCGGCCCTCAGGCGTGTAGCCGCCGAGGCGGCGCCTGCGCTCCCGTCGGCGCCGCTGGGCGGACGGCCGCCGAGGCGCCCCATCCGAGGACGCCGCGCCATTGTCCGATGTCGTGGGTTGGGGGCCGACGAAACGCTATGCTGGGGACGACGGAGGTCGCGGCGGCAGAAGGAACGTGCCGGAGCCATCGAGGAAGGTTTTTTTTTGTGCGGAGGGACGTACAGGCGCTAGAAGGCTCGAGGGAGCGGGCCGCTCGGCTGCCTTTTTGCGGTGGCACAGGAACGGAAGGTTCGAGCTTTTGTTTTTTTTTTCCTTTTTTTGCGGTGGGCGGCGGTTAAAATGGACGGTGATTGATCCGCGTATGGCAGGAAATGGACAGAGCCAGTTGGCAGCGACGTGGCTCGCGGAGGAAGCAGTTTTGGTATACAGCAGTAAGGGTCTATGGTAGATTATAGGCAGATAACGCTGTGCAAGGGGGGTTTGGATCAGGGGCTTAGCCGTCTCAAATAGGATGTTTGACGGACTATACATGAACTAATTATAAAACTAATTGCACAAGAGTAGACTAATTAACGAGACGAATCTATTAAGCCTAATTAATTCACAATTAGCACATGTTTACTATAACACCACGTTGTTAAATCATGGCCTAATAGGATTAATAGATTCGTCTCACAAATTAGTCTCAAACTGTGCAATTAGTTTATAATTAGTCTATATTTAATATTCCAAATTAGTGTCAAACATCTGACAGGAAAAATTTAGTCATGGAACCAAACGTCCTATGCTAGCGCGCGACACCCTCAAGGCACGTGAGAACCATCCACGCGTCCGACCGGGCCTGCTTCCCTGCACGCTGCTTTTTATTTTCCGCCGATCCATCCATCCCATGTCGGCTGTCACCTCCTTTACGCCGATTCTAAGGAGACCGCTTGCTCAATCGATTGAAATCTCCTACTCCTCTCCACCCATTTGGTCTCTGCCCCTGTCCTCCGCACTCAACACATGAACGTAGGTAATCTTGTATTTCCCAATTCCCCGATAGTCTCTTCCTCTGTAATCGACATGTGGGTCCGTGTAGATCGATCGGCGTCATAAAGTTAGGTTGTTCACCTCTATATCCACTTGGTTTGTTCCCTACAATTTATTTGTTATCTACCAGCCGATTTGAGGATTGTTTCTATAATCTGGTTGTTTGGGGAACAAATTCATATATGGTACACTGATGGCTCTGGATGCTCAGAGAAAGCTGCATATATCTATGAAAATCTTGAAATATCATATTAATTGTTGGAGATAGTACCAAGTTAGAATGAAGTTGCTCTACATTATGGCAAAACTTTGTGTGATGTACATAGTACAATATGGGAAATGGCATTGTAGTTAAATGTACCTTGTGAACTTGCCGTAGTAATGTTGTAATCAATAAAAGTTGCATATGAAGGACATACTCCTTTCTTTGTCTAAACAAACAAATCTAAAAAAAGGGAGTTTATGAATATAGGTATTGTGATCAACAGATGGCCAAGAAAGCATGATGGGTTTCCCATGTACCAACTTAAAACTTGGGTCTATTGATTATGTGTCAGGTTCACTAAACTTGAACAAACTTGAAATGGTATATTAATTTCTACTGTCAAGTTTTTTATAAACTCCCCTTTTTTAGATTTGTTTGTTTAGACAAAGAAAGGAGTATGTCCTTCAATAGACCCATGTACCAACTTAAAACTTGGGTCTATTGATTATGTGCCAGGTTCACTAAACTTGGACAGACTTGAAATGGTATATTAATTTCTACTGTCAAGTTTTTTAAGTTGTTGAACCTCCCACATTCAATTCTTACCAATCGACGAGGAAATTCTTTTTAACTCTCCTAAGATATTACATTTAACAAGTCTAATATAATTGTACAAAGAGAAAATTACCTGTATGGCCTCCAAAAAACTGTGTCTTCCTTCTATGCCCTTTTTAACTTACCTGTTGAAAGCCCTTGTTTGGTTTTGGATAATTAATGAAACCTTAGTGAACTAACCTTTGGCTCTAAGTGTTATATGAGATAGGTTGGTTCACTCCAAGTGGTGGAGCAAGATGGCACTCATGGTGATGGAGGTGGCCAAAAGATGAAGATCAAGTGCTCCAACTTAAAAAAGAAGAAAGAAAAAAACAAAATGAGCTCAAGTCAAAGGTATAAACCATAGGACCATTTTTTTGGCGGTCAAGACACTATAGAGAGTATGACCGAGATTAGAATAGATAGTCGTACTATGAATGGGAAAAATCAAGGTAAAAGCGGTTATCAAGTGCCACTAGGTGATGTCATTCATGCATTGCATTAGGACCTAGTGTGTGCTAACTTAACCCTTGAAAATGCTCTGAAAAATGCTAACACACGTGCACAAGTGGTGGAACACTTTGGTGTTAGCACATGGAAGCAAGTGTGGAAAAAAAGAGTTCAAAAGAGATGACTTAGGGGCGTTGGACCCTGGTTGGCAAGGCAGCCGGACCATGGGTTGAGGGTCCGGTACCTAACCCTAAGTGCATAGTGCTGTCACAGGGGCGTCGGACTCTAGGCAGCATGGGCTCTAGCCCATGGCGCGCCAGTCCGGTTGGGCACAGGTACACAGCAAGCACAGGTACTCAGGCCAGAGGGTCTCCCATCGGCTGTGGGTCTAGTGGTTCGATAAATATTTCACGCAAGATAGAGAGTAGCCAAAACGCGTTGGACCCTGGCTCTTTGGTCTAGAGGATTGGGCCGAACCGAGTCCAGAGCTGTTTTGGCTCTTTGGAGCCTTACTGGAGTGCGCGCGAACCGTGGTGAGCTATGGCCCGTGTGGTGGATTGTTGCAGTTCGGAACTTAGTCCTGAGCGTGCGTGTGCGAGCTGTTGGCTCCAACTGTCATGTGACTGTTTGAAGAGGGACACGTGGTGGAATTAGATTTAACATGGGGTGGCGTCTGACCCACGGTGCTTGGTCCGGAGCTCCCGGAGTCCGGGTCCGGAGCTCGGTCTGACGGCCCTCTGTGGGCGTAATGGCTAGTAGAGCCTTGGAGGCTCTATAAGTAGATGTTGGCCTTCTTGGACTCACTCTCTTAGAATTTTTTTTATCATTGATACATCATTGTGAGCTAAAGCAAACCTCTCCCACTCATCTCCTTACTTAGGCATGGCCTATTTTCAACGGTTTAAAGCAAGTTATCTTAGATTTGAAGGAATAGATCGGAATTGGAATTCATATCTATCGGAAAAATACCCTATCTGTCGATAAAGAGCCTATTTCTTGCCATTCTGATCGTCGAGAATATATCCAAATTCAATAAATCAATTCATTTTATCGTATAATGGTTCCTGAACACTTTAATGCTACAGATTGTGTATTCCAAGTGAGTTGAGAGTGATCCAAAGTGCATTTGCTTGAATGGTTGTGTTGATGCCATACCCTGAGTATCCCGACTACTGGATTTGCTCGGCACTGACTCCAGATCAGAAGAGACCCGAAGGCCTACAACTACCCTATTCGCGGAAGGATATCTCCGGATTGTGCCAAGACTCCGACTAGGGCACGACTCCTTAGCTTGTAGGGAAAGTTGATCTCAGATATAAATAGCTAGCAATACCCATGTTGTAATCATATCATCTTTCAAAGGCATAGCTACATTGTACTCGCAATCTCACCGAAATATAAGAATACAAGAGTAGCAACTAGATGTAAGACTTTTACTCGCTTCTCGGAGACCGAAACTAGTATAAATCTCGTGTCTCGACTGAGATTGTTCTTTACACCAAATGGGGTTTCCCAAGAACCAAATATCCGCTGATAACAAATACCGACAGAGACAAAACCAGTAGAGGAATTCCATGTGAAGATCAATCATACCGATTGTCAGAGGAGTTTTGTTCCCAAGATGTAGCTCGACGCCGCCTGAGGAACTTGTCGTTCCATGCGAAGGAGCCTACTTTCGCGACAATGGGTGACCTGATCACCGAGGTGATGCACGTGAAGTAATAATTGGCCACAAGCGAACAAAGAGAGAACTGATCTACACCGCCATGCAAGTCAAGATAAGTACCAACAGCTATACATGCTAATTACAGCTAATTAAGATAGCAAGGCTTGCCTATCTATCCATGTACGGCATCAGGCACGTGCGTGCAATTCTCTACTACGCCACATTTGCACATCACTGCCGGCATCATCACTGCTGGATTTGTGAGAATCGACAGTGATGTACCTTCACTGCCGGTTATGGGCTTGAAAATAAAAAAATGATTGGGGCTGGGCTAAAACCGACAGTGAAGGACCACATCACTGTCGGTTTGTGGCTTGAATCGGCAGTGTTTTGGCGGCCACTCATCACTGCCGGTTTAAGCCAAAAGCCGACAGTGATTGGGCTCTATCACTGTCGGTTCTAGCCAAGAACCGACGGTGATAAGCCTACAACACAAAAAGGTTGCAGCCATCATCTCCTTCCTCCTCTCTTCCATCCCAAGAACAGAGGCGCGCGTTTGGAGCCTTCCCTCCATTGTTGCGGCTACTTTTCACCATGAAGCTAGTGCTTGGATTTTGAAGAATGGCTTGATCTTTTTGCTTTAAGGTTAGTAACAAACATCCACTCCTTTGATTTTGTTGCTTAATTAGCTTCATTTTGATGGCTACATTGCTTGATTCTCATTCTAGTTCTTTCTCCATTCTAGAGAGCACTTTTCCAATTGGACATTTGTGCAAGGCTCAAATTGTGGTGAATCCATCATCCAAACGGTTGGTGTCTATGAACACATTTAAATTCCTAGTTAATTATTCCATGGTGGTCAAGATCATCATTATTAGTATGTGTTGCTATAATTAGTTCTTAGAAGTAGAGTAGAATAGATGTTCTTCATTATTGTGCAATAATTATTTTTTACTATGATTTTCAATTTACACGTCCGGGGCTACCAATTTCAATTTTCCAATAATTAGTGTATAATAATGTTTTCCAAAAATAGTACTTTCGAGCTACAATTGTTGTTCATGAAGCTCGATTTCTTATTAATTCTTTGTAATTACTGTCTCAGTATTTTTTGTGTGTAGAGATGGATCGAGAGTGGATGCATCTGTCCCGAACGGACAAACGGTACATGCATGGCGTTAGCCAGTTTATCATCGATGCCAAAGCCCATGCTGGGAATGGGAACCCTGTCTTCTGCCCATGCAAAGATTGCAAGAATCATAGGAACTTTTGTCAAATTGACTCTATATGATCGCACTTGATTACTAGGGGGTTCATGCCAAACTATACGATATGGACTATGCATGGTGAGGTTGGTGTGAATGTTCTATAGGAAAACGATGATGATGTGGACATGCCTGACGTAGCCATCCACGATGCTGACGAGGAATCCGGTGTCAATACAGAACCTATGACCATAGTTAATAATGTGTTTAGGAACACGCTAGCTGATGACACCGAGGATAACGATGGCATTTCTCAGCTGCTATATAATGTAGAGACCGGATGTCTTAGTGAAAGACAGCTGAGAAAGCTAGAGAAAATGAGACAAGATGGCAAAACACCATTGTATAGGAATTGTCCAATGAGCAAACTAGAAGCCGACATCATGTTGTTAGAGTTCAAATCGACAAACGGATTGAGCGATAAAGGTTTCAATCAGTTGTTAGGTATAATAAGGAAAATGCTCCTAGAAAAAAATGAGTTACCAGAAAAGACATACTTGGCCAAGCAAATGATCTACCCCATCGGCCTCGAGGTTGAAAAAATCCACGCATGTTCCAATGATTGCATATTGTACCATGGAGAAAAATACAAAGACTTGGACAAGTGCCCTAAGTGTGAAGCTCCATGATACAAGGAAGGACCATCAGATGAGGGTACCAAGACCAGAGGAGGTCATGTAAAGGTCATTTGGTATTTCCCTATAGCTCCCTGGGTGCATAGGTTGTTTGCATGTGCAAAGTCAGCCAAGCTGTTGCGCTGGCATGGCAAAGAGCGTAAGAAAGATACAATGACGAAGCACCCCACCGATGGGCATGACTAGAGGACTATCAATACTATGTTCTATAAGGATATTGGTGGAGAGGTAAGGCACCTTTGGTTTGCTTTGAGCACAGATGGGATGAATCCTTTTGACCAGGTTAGAAGTAATCATAGCACCTGGCCAGTGACGCTCTGTATATACAACCTTCCACCTTGGGTCTGTATGAAGCGGTTGTACATCCAGATGCCACTACTGATCCAAGGGCCAAGACAACCTAGGAATGACATCAATATGTTTCTAGAACCAGTGATCGATGAACTAGTGGAGATGTTTGAAAAGGGTGTGCCGGATGTTTGGGACGAGTACAAAAAGGAACATGTCCTGATCAAGGGAGTATTTATCGCTACAATCACCGACCTGCCAGGTCAAGGTTCGTTGTTCGGAGAGAAGACAAAAGGCTATACTGGATGTGTCGAGTGCTTGGATGACACCGATGCGGTAAATCTGTCAAATAACTCAAAGATAGTTTATATGGGACACCGTAGGTTCCTACCTAAGGATCACCCTTACCGCAGGAACAGAAAAGATTTCAATGGTACTATTGAGAAATGCTTAGCTCCAAAATATCGAGACGGGCCTATGATACTTCGAGAACTCAAGAAACTGGAGGTTGCCCTTGGGAAGGGGGAGAATGCAGTAGCAGTGCCTGATAGGAGCGTTTGGAAGAAAAATCGGTTTTCTGAAAGCTACCTTATAGGTCATTTATGAGTGTACGCCACTGTCTTGATCCCATGCACATCACTAAAAATGTGTGCGCTAACACTCTTAACACCTTGATGGACACCGAGGGGACATCGAAGGATTCACTAGCCACACACCTGGACATGCAACACTTGGGAATCAGGAAGGAGCTGCATCCCATGGAGCTAGAGAATAGCCAGTTCAAACTTCCGATTGCGTCATGGACATTGAAGAAGGAAGAAAAGTGTGCACTTATTTCTTTCTTCAATGAACTCAAAGTCTCGACGGGCTACTGTGCGAACCCGTAGAGGCTAGTGAACATGAGAGAACTCAAGTTCAACTATGGCCCTATGAAGGCCCATGACTGTCATGTCATTATGACTCAGCTGCTCCCTATTGCCCTGCATGGTATCCTCCCCACAAAGGTCCGTGCCCCAATCATAAAGCTTTGCTCGTTCTTCAACTTGATCTCAAAAAAGGTCATTGATGTGTCCATGCTAGAGCAGCTACAGCGGGACATAGCCAAAACTCTCGTTAGGCTTGAGATGCATTTCCCGCCGACTTACTTTGATATCTCATTGCATCTGCTCATTCATCTTGTTGACCAAATTAGAGCCCTTGGCCTAATGTACCTGCATCAGGTGTTCCCTTTTGAAAGATTGATGAAAGTTTTCAGGAGGTATGTTAGGAACAAATTCAGGCCAGAAGAGGGCATGGTTGAAGGATGGTCAATGGAGGAGGCCATTGAGTTCTGCGCATATTATCTGGACATCAAAAGGGTCGGAGTTCTAGAATCTTGTCATGAGGGAAGACTACGTGGCAAAGGAATGATTGGGGAGAAATCTATTACAATAGACAACCCTGTTTCTTTCAGACATGCATATTTCGCTATTCTCCAGCAAGGTGAGGGTGTGATGCCATACATTGAGGAACACAGGCAATCACTACAAACTCTATATCCGAGCAGGTCATAGGCTTCGCTAGATAAAAAATATAAGGAGGAATTTGTCAACTGGTTGTGACATCGCTTGCTTGGAATAAAGTTGGGTAATCATCTAGATGCCTTAGCCAAGGGACCTTCTAGTACATATCTTAAGTACCAAGGGTATGAGATCAATGGATTCACAATTTATACAAAAAAGCAAGATGGAAAGAACACATACCAAAATTGTGGTGTTCGTTTTGATGCTCACGATGAAAACGGCAACGTGCAGGCGACATACTATGGTTTCATAGAGGAGATATGGGAGCTAGCCTATGGTCCATTGAAGGCAGCTCTTTTTTGCTGCCAGTGGGTCCGGCTCGAGGAAATCAACACTAACAGCGAAGGGTTCACTACCGTTGATCTCACTAAGACCGTATATAGAGATGACCCCTTTGTCCTTACAAGAGATGTTATGCAAGTCTTCTGTGCAAGGGACAACAAGACAAAAGGAAGGCTAAAAGTAGTCCTAGAAGGGAAAATGAAGATTGTTGGTGTTGATGGAGTGACGGACGAAGAAGACTACAGGGGCTATCAGGAAATGCCTCCATTCGGGGCGAACGTACCCCTACCTATCATTCAAGAGGGTGATGAACCTGCTTATGTATAGCTTGATCACAATGAGGCCCTCATTATTGATGCACCTAAAGATAGTTAGATTATTGTTAACTATGTAATCATTATGCACATAACCATGAAGGATGTTTGATCCTGATGAAACTCTCATCTCCTCTCTCCTCCTCATTAATACTCTGCCAACTCAGCAAATATACCGACATATCATAGCAATTAATGAGAATGAAAGTTATTTAAAACTACCATTGAGACTGACCTTATTACTATTCAAACACTCGATTAGACACCGAACGTAACATTTCTAAACTTTACTCTCTAAATTTAAACACTAGCTAAATATAAATATAAATATAAATATATATGTCTAGACTTCCGATAGAAGGACATTGGGGCGCCCATTCTCTTCTGAGCTACTACTAGTAGTGAGGGATCCACAGCTCCTCAGCACCACTGGTCCCCATCCAGTTTGTAGTCCCTACTCACAATACTCGAAGGAGCCCAGCCCATAGTCGGCATTGAGCAAAGGTGTAGTAGCTCCATTCCTCCTCCAACCTTCATTGATCATTGATGTATGTGCTCCTAGAGATGTGAATGGGAATGCCTGTGGCTTGTGTGTTGACTGTTGAGTGATCCATTTATTTGATGCATGTACTGTTCCAGTCTTCAGATCAGGCCGAGATGAAGAGGAACGCTAAGAAGGCCATGGAGAAAGAAGGTGCACAAAGAAAATTCATTTAATAATTTATAAAATTGAAACAAAAAATTTGGGCCGCCTGGGACTCGAACACGGGTCTTGGGGGCTAAGTTGCGGAGTCTTAACCGTTGAGGCAGTCGGAGGAATTCAAAAGGAAGGAAAAAGTTATACTATTTAACCCCTAACTGATACAGCCCCATCACTGCTGGTTTGAGGAATGGCTGTCGGTTTAGAATTACAACCGATAGTGATGAGCAATTTCCCAAAGTCATTTAATAATTTATAAATTGAAACAAAAAATTTGGGCCACCTGGGACTCGAACACGGGTCTCGGGGGCTAAGCTGCGGAGTCTTAACCATTGAGCCAGTCGGAGGTATTCGAAACAAATAGAAAAGTTATCCTACTTAACCCCTTACTGCTACACCCACATCAATGTCGGTTTGTGGATTAACCCGACAGTGATATTTCCTCATCACCGTTGGTTTAGAATTACAACTGGTAGTGATGTGCAATTTCCCAAAGTCATTTAATAATTTATAAAATTGAAACAAAAAATTTGGGCCACCTGGGACTCGAACACGAGTCTTGGGGCTAAGTTGCGGAGTCTTAACCATCGAGGTAGTCGGAGGAATTCGAAAGGAAGGGAAAAGTTATACTACTTAACCCCTAACTGGCTGCGATGGCGGTAGGGCCCTTCACTGCTGGTTTTGGTTCTTCACAGTCGGTTGCTCAAACTGACACAGAAGGCTCCATTCACTGTTGATTTTTAAACTAAAACCAACAATGATGTGTAGATGCTCCTCACATGCCAACAGTGCTCCCACTGACCACAACAGTTGGAACACTGCTCCCACCTACCCTGACAACTTTAGTTCAGAAATAAAAATGTACCATGACTGCTAGCCCCTATAAAATGGCCCTCGACTAGGAGCTAGCCTCTCCATGCATGTTGGTTTCAGCCAGGCCTTATCAGCCATGATACAATGTTTTCCTCTCACAACAAACCACAGATATTGTTACGCGTCGTAGTCCACCAAAATGGTGCACACAAGAGGTACTAAAAGAATGCTACTGAAGATAGAGCAACGCCGAAGATTGGAGATGCCACGAGGTTCACAGAGCCATCCGCTGCGGTGCGCATCTAGAAAAAGGCCATGTACATATAAGGCAGAATCATCGATGCCACCTTGTCATCTCCAACCGGTATAGCTCGTAGACCACCTCGGTGCTGCTGTTTGCCCCTAGTTGGTGCTAGAAGAATGCTACTGAGGTGGTTATATTATAATGTGTTGATACATATTGATTATAACATTAACCTATAAGCAAATAGGTCTTTGTTATTGTATATGGAATTTTAGTGTAAGGTCTTTGTTATCGTATATGTAATTTATTTCTAATATTTTTGTTATTTTTTGATGTATTTCATTACTATCTAAATAAATATATCATTGTTCTTAAAACTTTCCCACTGTACTATCTAAATAAATATATCCTTTACATATATGCACCTTCACTGTCGGTTCTACTTACAAACCGGCAGTGATATTAACTTTCACTGTCGGTTCTATTTAAAAACTGGCAGTGATATTAACTTTCACTGTCGGTTCTACTTAAAAACCGGCAGTGATATCCATGCTCCCCTATATAAAACAAACCGCTGGCCACATACATCGATCCCACCCACCCACGAACTCTCACAGTCTTATTTCTCACGTTTCACTCTCACTTCTCAAGAAATCCACTCTCTCTACGTGATTTGGTCATGGCTCCTGCATTTTCAACTGTATTGATATGTTGTCTTCTCCAATATTCTATCTATATTCATTTGATCTATATTTATATTCATGTTTCTTTGCATTCTACATTTATATATATTCTTATTCCTTGCATTCGATCTATATTTAATTATGTTGCCATATTTTACTTGGAAGAATTTTTTGTGCATATATTTTATGTTCATATATTTTTGGCATTTTATCGATCAGGTGGTATGAACAACGGACCTCCCCCACCACAAGAACCAGCTTTCCACCCTGGCGATGAGCCATTTGCTCCTAATGTGGCCATTCTATGGTTCCATGTTCTAGCTATTGTATGAAATATTTTCCAACATCTTTTGTTTTTTGATGCTAACAAATAAGTGTAATTAGTTTAATATCATTGTTGCATACATATATGTCACAGACTATATCCCCAATAGATTGGCTGCGAACAACACTTAATTGGTTCTTTATCTCGGACATCATCGAGAACGCGACATCTAATGCAAGTGGTCGGCTATGGACGTGTGAACTCAGTTTTTCCATCCCTTTGAGGGGTGCAAATCATCGGAACCATATCCATGAGACGGGAAGACAGAGTCCGAATGTGATAAGCGCCCAATTCAGTGCCGTGCGCATCTATTTAGAGGCACTTCGACGTGTTTGCTATGATGTGCCTGATTTCTCGCACTTCAAGGCACTTGCTTTGAATGCTGGTGATATCCCCATCCCGCAAGCAAACGAATGGTTTGCGAGCTACAACCGTACGGATGTGGTAAAATGGTCACTTATACCTGAGTCATAGTTATTTATTGTTTATTATTGTAATAACATTCTCTATTTTTTTCTTTTTCTCCGCATGCAGATTGCGCTCCAGGACCTTACCTATGCTGAATGTGGCTTGTGGGCCATTCTAGACCAAGCTACAGAGCAACTTGGGTACGATTGTGACTTCTGCAATGGTAACCTCGGCCAGCTCACTATAGAAGGACGACAGTACTACATAAGGATTACTAACAGGGGCAGTGGTTATTTAGTAGGTTACATCTATGGCCGACCATTCTTTCGATATTGTGAGGCACGAGAGAGTGCACTCATACGGGCATTGGACTTCATCAATACAAGCGGATACATAATCCATGACATCAATTACCATATATGGTTGCAGAGGCATGTTAGTGTGCGTGGCCTGATCGAACTCGATAGTGATTCCGATTGTAATTAATGTTTATTAGGTTGTTTTCAAGGTTGTAGTTTAATTGGGTTCTAATTTTAATTTATCTGGTTTTGTGTGTTTAATTATTGTCATGCATGTAATTCGTATAACATTTCTTAGGCAACTAGAAATATACATTTCGGTGTCGTATTCATCTCAAACTTTTTCTTAGGCTTCCACGTGCCACGTGTGAAGGAAACACCTAGTTCGGGATTTTCCAAAGATGGTTTGCTATTTTATGAGGTTTAATTGAATTTCCACGCAACGACACCGTTTAATTATAGGTTGAACTGAGTCTACCTACAAAAAGATCTAGAATGGTGTCAAACTTTTACATAGGCTCTAATGTACCTTAGGGATAAGAATTTTGTGGAGGTGGATGACAAAATCTATTGGGTCCAAGATGAAATTCACCCTCTTTTGTCTTGTTCGACATAGAGAAAAATATAATAAATAAAAAAACTGATTAAAAAAACCTCAGATCTGTGTGGGTGTACATGCTTGTCAAAAAAATTTCAAGCCATTTTGATATAGGCGGAGTATACATGCTTCACAGAGGTATATGTGCCTTTTCAATGAACCATGACTATACACATAGGTTATCAAGGTTTCTGTGGTTCATAGGCATTCCGGTGTCATATTCATCTCAAACTTTTTCTTAGGCTTGCATGTGCCATGTGTGAAGGAAACACCAAGTTTGGGATTTCCGGAGATGGTTTGCTACTTTCTGAGGTTTAATTGAATTTCCACGTGACGACACCGTTTAATTATAGGTTGAACTGAGTCTACCCATGAAAAGATCCAGAATGATGCTAAACTTTTACACAGGCTCTAATGTGCCCTAGGGATAATAATTTTGTGGAGGTGGATGAAAAAAATCTATTGGGTCCAAGATGAAATTCACCCTCTTTTGTCTCATTCGACACCGAGAAAAATATAATAAATAAAAAAACTAATCAGAAAAACCTAAGATCCTGTGTGGGATCTTAATTTGGGTGTACATGCTTGCCAAAAAAAATTCAAGCCATTTCAACATAGACGGAGTATACATGCTTCACAAAGATATATGTGCCCGTTCATCGAACCAAGACTATACACATAGATTATCAAGGTTTCTATGGTTCATATGCATTCCGGTGTCATATTGGTCTCAAACTTTTTCTTAGGCTTGCACATGCCACGTGTGAAGTAAACACCTAGTTTGGGATTTTCCGAAGATGATTTGCTACTTTTTGAGGTTTAATTGAATTTCCGCGCGATGACACCAATTAATTATAGGTTGAACTGAGTCTACCCACGAAAAAGATTCGGAATGGCACCAAACTTTTACATAGGCTCTAATGTGCCCTAAGGATAAGAATTTTGTGGAGGTGGATGAAAAAATCTATTGGGTCCAAGATGAAATTCACCCTCTTTTGTCTCATTCAGCACACAAAAAATATAATAAATAAATAAAACTGATCAGAAAAACCTAAGATCCTATGTGGGGTCTTAATTTGGGTGTACAAGTTTGCCAAAAAAATTTTAAGTCATTTCGACATAGGAATACATATGTCTCTATTTATTCAATATATAAAAGAATTTTTTTTAATATATATAAACATCACTATCGGTTTCAAGAAACCGGCATTGATGAGAATAAACCGACAGTGATGCTGGTTATCATTGTCAATTTTTTTTTAAAACTGGCAGTGATATATAAAAAATTAAAAAAATTATGCCAGCCCTTGGATTCGAGCTCGGGTCTCAGGCTGTAGAGTTTAGAGACTTAACCGCTGTGCTAGTATAGGATGTGTGCCAAGGGTTATTTATTTTTTCCTTTTGACCTTTAGGCCGCTTAATAAATTATAAAATAGAACAAAAAATTGGGCCACCTGGGACTCGAACACGGGTCTCGGGGGCTAAGTTGAGGGGTCTTAACCGTTGCGCCAGTAGGAGGAGTTCGAAAGAAAACTAAAAGTTATCCTACTTAACACCTAACTACTACACCACTTCACTGCCGGTTTGGAGAATGACCCGGCAGTGTTATACCCCCATCACTATTGGTTTATAATTAAAACCGGCAGTGATGAGCTATTTTCTGAAGTAAATTAATAATTTATAAAATAGAACAAAAAAATTTGGGCTGTCTGGGACTCGAACACGGGTCTCGGGGGCTAAATTGAGGTGTCTTAACCGTTGCGCCAGTAGGAGGAGTTTGAAAGAAAACAAAAAGTTATCCTACTTAACACCTAACTGCTACACCACATCACTATCGGTTTGGGGAATGACCCGACAGTGATGTACCCCATCACTGTCGATTTACAATCAAAACCGGCAGTGATGAGCTATTTCCCGAAGTAAATTAATAATTTATAAAATAGAACAAAAAAATTTAGGCCGCCTGAAACTCGAACACGAGTCTCGGGGGCTAAGTTGAGGGGTCTTAACCGTTGTGTCAGTAGGAGGAGTTCGAAAGAAAACAAAAAGTTATCCAACTTAACACCTAACTTAACACCTAACTACTGCACCACATCACTGCCGGTTTAAGGAATGACCTAGCAGTGATGTACCCCATCACTGTTGGTTTACAATCAGAACCGGCAGTGATGAGCTACTGGTATAAAAGAGGTGTGGATTCAAATTATCCAAATTCATTTCAACCCCGCGCCAACCCCTCCCCCCATGCCGCCGGAGCACCACCCTGTGCCGGAGCACCGCCCCACGCCGTCCATCGCCCCACCGGAGCACCACCCCACACTAGAGTACCGCCCCATGCCGGAGCACCACCCCACGCTGGAGCACCGCCCCACGCCAGAGCATCGCCCCACGTTGTCTACCGCCCCAAGCCGGAGCACCGTGCCGTCCATGCCCTTGTTCCTTGTCCACGATGCCGGCCATGCCCCTCCTCCTCCACGCCTGCACTCCCACCGCCGAGGCCTTCAGGAGTGCGTGAACAGCTGCTTTCCCACCCCCACGGTGAGTGCGTGGCTCACTTCCCGCTATGTGTCTGATGAAATGTCCCACGGTGTTGCTACTTACTTGAATCAGTAGAGGTGTTGCTGTGAATTAGTAGAGGTGTTGCTGCTTACTTGAATCTAGTAATACTTATTTTGGGGGAACGTTTGTGTAACACATTTTTACCAATTCACTTCTAAGAAGAAAAAAAGTTGACTTATGTCTACATTAAGTGATAGTATGTGATTATGTTTCTTGGCTATTCGTGTACTGCTGGTCAGGGGCAAAGCTAGAGAAAAATGATTGGGGGTGCACCACTTAATTCATAACTACACTAACCGATGTGATGTTCAATCAAAAATAGCATAACTAATGTGCAACTACATATTTTAATATCAAATTTGACTTCTAGCAATTGAGATGAGATTTTGGCCCAAACATAACACTCACCATTTAACAAAAAGAAGACAACATTGATCACTTTAGTGTAGTCATCATTGATAGAATCCCAAAATCATGAACAAAACATGCCCCATTTAGCATAATATGTGATCTCGGAGACCATGATGAAGATCCCACTAGCCTAAAAGGAAAGAAAACAGATAGGTCAATTATTTAGTAAATAAACTATAGAATTTTCCATTAATAGTAGATGCATTGCATTACCTATCAAAGATCATATTTACGCCCTTTTCCTTCCATTGTCATGAAACGTCGAACCACGGCCTCATTGGTCACTTTCTTCATTTCTTTTTTCTCTTGATAGCAAATAAGTCTATGACTCAAGTGCTGATCACCCATGTGATTAGACAAAGTTGTTTTGACAATCTTCATTCCCAAAAAGCATCTCTCAACTATTGCAGTAGCGACATGCAATACTAGCAAAGTAATGCACATAATAAGCTGTTTTACTTTCTCTTATGATCAATGATTGCAAAGTGAGTATTTTATATGCATTATGTGATTTAGTAAAATAGACTTTGCAGCCCTGCAAAATTTTCATTTGAAATGTAACCTGGATTGCTTGGAGGATGAGTAACATGCTTTTATTTGCATTCCTAGCAACCTACTTCAATGTTTTGTTTGTTACATGCTAGGGTGTCCATGCCTGTCCAAAGTAAAGTATGCTTGCTTACTTGAGAAATTCACATGAGCACCCCTGTTGCTAACTATTAACCAATGACATATGATGCTGCATGCTAGCAAGTATGATTACTAAACCACATTGATCTCTGAATAATAAATAGTCCCATTATTTAGGTAATTTTTTATCATGTCAAGGATAAAGAATATTAAATAGATTTAGTTTGGACATATAACTTGAATAATAACTCTTGTTCAATGAGTTACCATTACCACTTACCACATGCCTAATTTACTTAAATGTATAGGCAACCATGGCATGGTATGTAGTGCATGTTGGTCACATGCCTAGGATTTATCGAACCAGGGAAGATTGCTATGCTCAAGTCAATCGCTACCCTGGTAATTTGCACAAAAAGTACAACACAGAAGCTAAAGCTTTGAGGGCCTACTATAGTCATCCGGCCTACCTTGCAAACCATGGGCAACCGAACTACTATGGTCCAATGAATGCAAACCATGGCCATCCGCTGGCACTGGAGATTGAAGAGAAGCCACCCGCCGAAGATGTGAAGATTAGGAGAATTGCTCCATGGTCTTGAAAAGATGTCATGCTTTTATTTATGGCTATGGTCATTGCTTTTCTTATTTGGAAGTTGATGTAGGCTTAGTTTCGTAGAACAACAGGTGGACTTTGTTGTATGTGGTCAATCAAACAATGAATTTGTTCTAGGTGAACATATGCTATTATTTGGCTTTGTTGTATGTGACTTATTATTAGACTTTGCATTAAACATATATATTATATATATGGACATATGCTATTAGTAGTTGTCCATAGCCAAAACTAACCACGATCGTGTCACAGCCATGACTCATCATCGCCTGTTACCCCATCACCGAAGAACAGATCAACAACAAGAAGCAGTTGATATCGCTGGGACGAGAGAGCCGCATGATCCTTCAAACGGTGATGGTGCCAATCAGGATGGTGAGAACGAGCAGCCATGGACCCCGTCCGGCCTGCTCGATCTGGGTCAAAATGACCAAGATGGCCAGGTAACTGTGGTATCATGTGACTATGTAACCACACACGCTAATCAATTGAGAGGGTGATTGCTGACTTGGTGTCTCTAGTAGGAGCCTCCGCCGGTCGAGGAGCTAGAGGGTTCAGGTAGAGCAGGAAGGCCAGATCCAAGCGAGGCATGTCAAAGATTCCTGTTGGTAGGAATGCACACTGTCACATTACTAAGTTCGATGAATTTAGGGATCCACTCTCGTAGCTTTGACCAAATATAAGACTATCCTTGGGTTACTTGTTAGGGACTTCATCCCGATTAGGTACAGGAAGTGGATTGGGAAAGATGATGACCTGTGGAGGGTTCCCGAAAGTGAGAAGGATTACATATGGGATATCAAGATCCTAGAGTATTTCACTTTCCCAATGGAGTATGACAAGGAGTTAGTCAAGAAAAAAGCAAAAGAAATCATGGGGACATGCTTCAAGAATTTCAAGGGGACATTGTACAAGAATTTTGTCCTCCAAAATAAAGAGCCAGATTTTGATGGTGGACAGTTTAGCAAGCAGAAGGACTTCTGATAGGATTTCAAGGAATACAGGTTATTCAAGGAGTACTTAGAACTAAGCAGGAAGAATAAGGAGAACTCACAGAAAGCGATGAATCCTCATCATCTTGGCTCTCGTGGCTACGCCAAAAAGATGCCAGAATTTGAAGCAGAACTTGAAAGGATGGATTGCCTTGCTGAAGAAGGCGTTCAGGTTGAGACCACCGATTGGGAGCCAAGATCGGTAATATACTATATGGGGATGAATGTACGCCACGCAGAGGATGGGAGCTTTAGCTCCACAAATCAACCCATGAGCAAACTCATCTAGAGGATCTCCTAGGTAACTGAGGAGGTGAGGCAAGGGACTCGCACTTCTAATAGGGAGAAAGATGTGCTCACCCTAGCACTCAAAACCAAGGTGCACCCTAGTCGCACTAGAGGAACCGGTGTTGTTCCTTGGAAACTAGCATTCCCCCAAGAATCTAACACTTACCGGAGCCGCTCGAGGGGTAGAGCGGATCAGGAGGCAGAGTATTTGAGGTGACTAAAAGAAATGGAAGAAAGAATGGACGCACGGATTGAGGCGACTGTTGAAGCACGAGTCCAGTAAATTTTGCTGTCCAAGGGGTCAGGAGTACCACAAAACCCCACTCCTACTGCCTTTAGCCCATAGTTTAGGGGTCACAGCAGCTGCGGATCAACCCCGCTCGACGAAGAAGATGCGAATGTTCCTCATCCGGTGGACAGCATCACTGATCCCATCAATGTCAAGTTGTACATCCGTCAGGAATGGACAAAGGACAAGGTGGCGCTCGGCCAGGCCTGGCCTATGGGAGATGGGACCATTAATGGTCGCCCAATTCCACAGGGGTACGCTCATGTCACCATCGACAGAATACTTGACAAGAAGTATAACAAGATACACATTGAGTACCCCGTAGCGGAAGACAGGTTGAAACTTGGTCATAACAAGGGCTCTCAAGTGGCCTGGCGCAAGCGCTTCATTAAGCTTGACCATCAATTGTCCTCTAATGATGAGGGCGATTGCGACTCTTTGCCCACCCACGATGATCACTCACCATCTCCCAACAGAGATCACTCCCCTCCTCATCCCTTGCCATCACCCCCGAGAAGACAGAGGTCTCCTTCTATTCCTCCTCGTCTGACTCCATCTTCATTAGCCCCGAGAAAAGAGAAGACTCCTCCTCCTCCTCCTCCATCTTCATTAGCCCCGAGAAAACATAATTCTCATCATCATCCTCCTCCTCCACCTCAGCCTAAAACAAGATCAAAGGCATCCTCACAGTCGCAGAAAAGGTCCTTGGATTTGGTCGCTAATGCTCCCAAAGTGGACCAGCAAAAAAGAAAAAGGTCGTTCAGTGGCAGCGTTACAAACTTGATGGAGGGTAAATTTACAGCACACATCTCAAAGGAAGATTGTATTAGTTTCTTCAATCTCTATGCCTCACTGCCTCCGTTTTTGTTGAAGTCCAAATTCGAAAGGCAAACGCATAATCAGTACGCTACAACAAGAGCCGATGAAATACACAATAAAGATTTAAGGAAGATATAGAAGTTCATCGAAGACAACCCCGAATTAACCATGGAAGAGGCCATGACCATCTATTATGATGTACAAGGGATGGCAACACCGGCAATGAAGTATGAAAGGGGCAATCTTTTGGTTCCCGATCACGAGTATAAAAATTTGACAACATATATGCGCCAGTTGCATGAATATTACATGGCTCAAACAACAGAGACAGAGGACTTTGGTTTTGAGGTTATTATCCGTTCGCCACATGTTTTTAATTATGCTAAAGAAGAGAAATTCGATGCCGAGTGGGAGTGCTTGTTCTAGCTATACCAGAAACGCTCTCTCGATACACAAATGTTGACGTTGTGGACTATGTAAGTACCCTACACGCACGATATTACAATTAACTACTCTCTCGGGACACAAATTGTTAACTTTTGAGTACTTCCCATGATTTTATGTAGGTGTATAGCAAAATTTTGCATTCTAAAAAGCAAATGGAATAACATAGGCTTCTTGGACCCCTTGCGAGTCAATGAGAAGATATGTCTAGGCCTCCATGGATGTGACGTGGAAGACCTAAAACAGAGATTGATTGCTATTTTTGATGAATTCAAGATGAAGAACAAAACCCACATACTTCTATCCTATAACTGCGAGTATGTGTTCTCGGCTTTAAATTTTATGCTTCTTTTTTTGTTAAGATTATTTGATAATTAAGATTCTGTGATTACAGCCACCATTTCATCTTCATTTGTGTTAATCTTGCCAAAAATCTAATCGAGGTGTGGGACTCGAAGAAAAAACTATTTCATCATCTGGATACACTGGTGGCAGTGCTGAATTAGTAAGCGATCCTAATAACACATTATTTTCTATTCACACATACCGCTTTCTAACGTTTCTCCTTTTAATGTTGCTCAGTGTTCGAAGAAGACATATCGGTGGGACGTAGGTCCCATTCAAGGTTGTCGAAATAGAGGGGAAGTACCTAAAACAGCCGGCGGAAAACAATAAATGCAGGTTTTATGTAATGTGCTACATCGGCAGGAAATCGGAAGAAGCTGATAAGTTGGTGTATATAATCCCCATTTCATTTATGTCTATTAATCATTCAACAAAATAATTTACTGATTCCTCTTTGGATATCATCTTTTTGAACGATGGCGCAAGAAATATAACCACGAAAGGCTGTTAGATATGGAGATTGTCGCGCTGCAATCGGAGCTGGCGAAATTCATCTTAGCCGAGGTATTGGAAAAAGATGGAGTATTTTCCATTGCACAATTCGTGAAGTTCAAGGACCAATATGGCCTAGAGCAGCTCGCTAGATTATTGTAAGAAGTCCGAGAAGCATTGCACAATCTATGAAGTCCAAGAATATTTCTTTTTTTATTTTGAGGGATCGAGATCTTGAAAAGAATATTTGAACTGTAACCATAACATTTATAATGTTTAATATTGATGGATCTATCGTCTAAGTAGCGTATATAAAGCAAAACCCGATTCCACGAAAAAATATAAATTAAAATAAATTATAAAACAATAAAATGTGAACGTGACATAAGTGCCGGTTAGCAGAAAACCGGCAGTGTTGTCGTAAACATCACTGCCGGTTAGCAATAAACCGGCAGTGATGGCACTGCCGGCTGGAGCCACAAACCGACAGCGTTGGCTTAGCCATCACCGTCGGTTCTTGTTACAAACCGGTAGTGATTCATACGATAACACTGCCGGTTCAACACACAAACCGACAGTGTTGGTGAAAATGAACTCTACCGGGTGGTCTTAAGAACCGGCAGTGAAGTTGAAGAACACTGCCGATTTATAGGAACCGACAGTGATAGCTAACCCTCATCACTGCCGGTATGGTTGTGCCAACCGACAGTGAAGTGCAATTCTGACGTAGTGCTCCCTGCTATCTGTTTGTATTTTTGGATCCAGCTCCAACATGAGGTCAACACGCCGAGCTGCGCATCAAACAAGCTAAGTTGGATTTTTTTGTTTAAATTTTAAATAAACATTTTTACATATGTGCATCCTCGAATATTTTTTTACGTGTTTCCAGACAAAATTATATATTTGGCGTTGAAACAAATTAGTCTTTCATATTTGGCACTAAAAAATTTAAACTTTCTTATATAGCACCAAATTGTAATTTTCTTTTTTAAATGGCACTATCATCCATTTCGACCAGGCATTTGTTATTTGACCGTGTTCAAGTTGTCAGTTCATTTCGAGGGAGACCAAAATACCCCTGCCCCTCGGTTACTCGCACACGCCGTGTCACACAGGCAGAGGCGGAGGAGGGATCGGCCGGCGGTGGCCAGGGACGGCCGCGCACGCCCCCACGCGTGCCTTCACGCTGAGGATGCGGGGCGGCGGCGGCCGCGGCCACATAGCGGTGGACGCGGGGTGCCCGCGCCCGCTAGAGGCCCGACGCAGCGTGGTGGCGTCGGGGCAGCCACGCCCTCTGGTAGCCCAATGTGGAGTAGTGGAGGCAACGGGGCACCCTCGCCAAGCTTCGCACCGCCCAGCTCACGTCGCAGAGGAGGTAGAGGCCGAACTGGCATGTGCAGCTTCTTCCCCGACACAGGCCGTGGGGCGCCCTCGCCCATCGGCTCCCAAAACAGGCCGCTCGACTAGATCTTCTCCGAGGGGATGGGCGCCAGGAGGTAAGACATGACGCCCGTGATGGAGAAGTTGGCCAAGTCGCCCATGAGCGTAGCGGACATGGCAAGGCAGTAGAGCTTGGAGGAGAGCAGATTGAGGTCCTTAAGCATGCATCACACGACGATGAAGACCGAGAGCAACCACCACACGTTGAGGTTGGTGAGCATGAAGGTGGCCTTCCATGCCACCAGCACACGTGGCTTGAGCGTGGCGCCGACAACGTACATGGCCAGGTGCGGCATGATGGTGCCGAAGAAGGCGATGGCCATGGCCTTGTTGTCTGACTTGATGATCATGCCCAGGTCCATCTTCACGCAGATGACGGAGATTTGTAGCATGAAGGTCCTCCGGCATGGCGAAGAGCTCAACGCCGTGTGGAAGCATCCGGTTGAGAAGCGATGGTCCTAGCAATGCACTGGCCAGTGTACACACGCGCAAACGACACAGCACATCACCTCTGTGGAGTTAGCACACCGGTCGGCCGTGACGACGGCAGTGTTTGGGCATCACGCCGGTGGGAAAGCAGAATAGGCTTGTTGATAGAATATCGTCGGCAGTCCTTCGAGGTGTATCCCACGAAGGTAGATTGATCGGCAGAGGAGCGTGTAATCAAGAACAAGAAGGCAATAGATATACATGAGTTATATAGGTTTAGGCCGTCAGTATGACGTAATACCTTACTCCTGTGGTCTGTTGGTTTGTATTAGCTATCGTATGATTTGTCATGATTTTGTAGGGGGTCCCTGCCTGCCTTATATAGTCCGGGGGGTAGGGTGACAAGTCGGTTAGATCTGAGAGATAACCGGAAAGTAATAACATATTACAAGAATCATGGGATCGTACGTATCCTAACAGATCTCGTAACATCTTCAGGATATCCTCCCCATGTCTTGCGGGAGGCATCGAGCAGAATCGTGCCCTGCAAGGCTCCTTCTCGTGGGCTGGGCCACCCCTAGAGGCATAACCCATGTGGTCTGCCATGGGTATCCGGGGTCGTACCACCCATAGCTAGTCCCCAAGCGCCTTGTACCCGTTGAGCAACGCCGTCTTGAGCTTTTCAGAGCAGGTGCGAACCAAAAATGAGCTGTCTAGATCATGGTCCGACCACCATAATGGATCGCCGAGCAGTTGTGAGCAGCTGTCGAGCAGCGTGCAACATCGCCAAGCAGTGTGCTCCTAGCACAGCTTGACATAAGGGTGTAAGGAGGTCAAGTCCAGCATTGAAAATTTCTACGTAGTAAAACCAAGTGTGCCCACTTAGAATCTGACCACGAGGGAAAAGATAACCTTCTTTAGCTTTTAGAGGACAGAGTCTTTCAGAAAAAACAAACACATTCACCGCAAGGTGAAGTGTGCCCACTTAGTCCCCGAGCCTGATAGTAGGTGACGTAGTCACGTGGTGCCAGGGTCAGAAAGTAGTAAACCAGCCGAGCAGGTAACCAGTCCCCGAGCGTAGCCTCGAGATGAGAACAACCACATTCACCGCAAGGTGAAGTGTGCCCACTTAGTCCCTGAGCCTGATAGTAGGTGACGTAGTCACGTGGTGTCAGGGTCAGAAACAAAGAAATAACGAAAACCAACCGAGTAGATAGCCAGTCCCCGTGTTTCAGGCGAAAATATCGGATAAATCAAACCATGGAGAAAAAATCAGAGTAATGGCTGTACAGTAATAGTCACTGAGCCTCATTCAATTACGGAGATATCGGCGATTATTTGGCAGCGATAAATGGGTGACGTGGGCTGCTGTTGCGTGAAGGCCCAAGCTACGGCCCATTAAACCACGTTGGAGAAGTCGAAGTAGCGCTGATCGTGGGAACGGTTTCCCAAAAACCCTCAGATGCAAAGAAAGGTGGGGAAAGTGCTTTATAACAGCGCCGCCGCATACCTCGCCTCCTACCTCTGCCACTCTGCCCTGTTTCCTTCCTTCGCAATCCCTGCGCTCCACATTTCGTACCAATGCGAGCACTCGCCTCCAAACTAGGACCAAACCGGAGAGAATGGCGCCGAAAAAGGGAGCCGCAAAGCCAAGGAAGGCGGCCACCGGAGCCAGCCGCGATGAGGATTGGGTTCTGTCAAAGACGTGGGTGGCGGATCTCAACAGAATGGTGGCGGCGGGCGTTCTCCCAGACCACCTTATGGTCGGATGGCGGGCGGCTAGTGGTGAGCCCTTTCAACACCTCATACTGATGAGGCTGTAGTATTTGAAGATTATTTCTGGTGAGGATTAGGGTTTCCTGTCCACCCCTTTCTGAGGGATCTTATGGGGTTTTGGGCGATTAGCCTCTGCAATCTGCACCCCAACACCATACTGCACGTGTCGATCTTTATCCATTTCTGCGAGGCGTTTCTTGGTGTTCTTCCACACTTCAACCTCTTCAGGCATCTGTTCTATCTAAAGAAGAAAGGAGGCAGTGGTTCTAAGGTGGTCGGCGGCGTGTACCTGCAGCTCAGGGTTGGGATGGCCAGCGAATACATCAACATACCGCTAAACACCTCCCTGAAAGATTGGAACGCTAGGTGGTTCTACATCAAACAAAGTGACCCAATAATTCGATGCGACGTCCACCACATCCCGATGAACCATAGTGCCTGGTCGAAGAGACCCAACATTGCTGACATGGAGCAAGTAATGGAGCTTCTTGACTTGATTAAGGGCGTGGAGCTTAGGGGTGAACTAGTTGCAGCTAGCTTCATAGTGCACCGCATCCAGCCCTACAAAGAGAGGGCCTACCCGGCGTTCGACTACAAAGGTGACAACGACGGTACCAGGGAAAGCACAGACCGTCTGATGAAGAAAGAGGTAATAGACCGGGCCATGGACCGATTCACTTCCAACGTCTCATTCAGCTGGCCACAAGGAACGAAGGCCTTCAACTACACCAATCCGCCTCCTCAGGTAACCATTTCATTTTGCAGTGATCAGGCATCAATTGCCGAGCAAAGGACTGACTTACTTATGTAAAGATCCATTCGCAGGATAGGTCAATATACTTTTCAAGCGTGCCGAGAGCCGATTGGCTGAAAGGAGTAGACATCCGGCGGCCGCTATAGCTCGAAGAGGAGGAGCCGAGCACCTCATCAGATAGTCCATCCCCGGTATCGGAGAAGATCCGAGGGAAAAGACCAGCAGTAGATGAGCCAGTCCAAAAAAGGAGAAAAACCACAAGCTCCACTACACACAAATCGGGCGGCATCTCGCTTGGTGATGACCGAACCGCTCGACCACGAAGGACTGTAGTGCTGGAGTGGTCTGATGACGATGAAAACCAGACAGCGCGTCCGCCGAGCATGAAGGAACCATCTAAGGGTGCTGAAGTCCCCGAGCAATTTGCAAGGGAGAGTCATGCGCAGGCGACGATGGAAGTCCCGGCGGTGCAGACGACCGGAGTCCCTGAGCAGCAAGGTGGAATAACTGCAAAACAGCACACAGAGGGTGCTTCGGGGCACCAAGCAGAGCAGTGGCCTGCAGTAGAAGAGCAGGAACCCTCCCATCAGGCAGACCAAGCAGCAGCGCCTGGGGGATCAGGCAGGCATCGCCGGTTCAAGAAATTGAATCAGAAGACCAAACCGTAAGTATCTTTGTCTTGGAGTAATAATATTGTTCCTTGATTTCTTTTGGGTACTGACAGGCCGATATTATGCAGGGCAACACCGAGGCCCGAACCCTCAGTAGGATCAATGCCAACTGCTCCCATTCGGGAGTCCCCGAGTGTTCAGCAAACAGAGGATGGGTCAGTCGCCACTGCCAGCGATCCTGGCGGCGTTGAATCATTGGCGCACACAACAGGCGCGTCGGCGGCAGCGACCGAGGCCACAACTGAAAATGTTGATACTTTGGAAGTGGAAGCTGTAGCTGACGTTGATGCACCAGAGGCTAAGGAAGCAACTCCAACGACGGCCGAAGAGCAACTCGCACCGCCCGCAGCGACATCAGGAGTGGTCGGAGCAGCTATCCGACCACAGAGTCCCCTAGTGGTGCCTCGAGCGACGGTGGAGGAGGACGAGGTTGAGGAGATCGAGCGTGCCAAACCTAAACCCCAGTCCATCCGGATTCTCTAAAAACGCGAGGAAGAGGTAGTAGTTGTCGAGGAAGAAAACACCACCAGGGAGATAAAGAGGTTGAAATCCGCCGTTGCTGGAGTTATGACTCAAATCGAGGTGAGTACCGCGCCTGAAATACTAATATATGTTGTTGGAGACCAAAGTTTATCTCTAGCATTGTTCATCCATAGGGGATAGCTCGAACAGCCGAGCAACGGCGCCAACTGATGAAGAGGATGGAGCCCCTTGCCGAGGAGAACAAGAAACTCCTGGAGGTGTTAAATCTTTCGGAAAAGAGTATTAAGAGGGCCCAGCGCGAGTGGGACCTTGCAGAGTCTAACTCGTGGGACCTGGAACATCAGAATGGGGTTCTGTCTGAGCAACTAATGGCTGCATCTAAGCAGCTGAAGAAGAAATCCGAGCAACTGGCGATTGTATCCGAGGAGCTAAAAAATATGTCCGAGCAATTGGGCAAGAAAACCGGAGAGCTCAAAAGTAAATCCGAGTAGCTCGATCAGAAGTGCGAGCAGTTTGAGAATGTATCCAAACAGAAATCCAGTATGCTTTATCAGCGAATGTACTTTGCAATAGTTAGCCATTCGTTTTTTATAACTGTTTTGCTTGCAGAGCTAGATGCAGAACTCAGCCAGCTACGCCAGACCGTCGAGCAAATCCGGCAAGATAAAGCGAAAGAGTCAGAATGAGCAAATAAGCTAGCCAAAGAACTGAAAGGTAAATACTCCCTAGTCGAAAATAACGTTGTGGTACTTTTCTGGCATGACGAACCATTGTAATGCTTGTAGATTATCGCCATAAAACCAAGGCACAGTTCGATGTGCTGGTGTGCTGGTGCAAGAAGCCAAGGTCCAAAAGGACAACTTCAACACTATAACTGCCGCAATGAAACCAGTACTCAACTGCGTCGATATTGAACCGGCACCTCGTCCTGACGGCAAGCAGCAAGGGTCAGACACCATCATCCAGAGATGCAAGGCAGCGTGGGAGAATTTCAAAAACTTCAACCGTGACGCCGTTGTGACCGCCGCTACTCATGCCCTTGCAGTGGTTCGGTCCCACTATCCGACTGTCGATATCTAGTCGATAGGGGGCGGGTTCACCGATGGGCTTAGCGACATGGAAACCCAGCAGCTAGAAGATGATGTTGAAGATGCAGCAAAAATGCTTGTCGGCGATATAGACCTGTTTGGCAAAACAGAAGATGTTGGCGAGGCTTAACAAACCGCTCGGATATTATCGCCTGTACCACTTGTTTTATTTGGCGATGAAGAATCATTGTATCAACAACCCGATGCAATTATGCATAATATAAGCAGTGTCTGAGTAGTTAGTTTTCACTAAACTCTATGCATTAGCTAACCCGTAATCCGTAACGCAGAGCGCGGAGCCCAAGCACGTGTAGGGGGATATTAAAGCCTTGGTGTTCTCCATAAAGATGAGAGCAAAACACATGCTGCTCAGCGGCCAATTTGAATAACTTGGTGAGAAAAAGTAGTTAAGTGACGTCCGAGCAGTTAGTTCATGCCTGAAATCTAGGCCTTGATAGTCCATAACGTCGAGTGCAGAGACCCTGACACGTGTAGGATGAACAGGCATGACCAAGGAACCATAGCCGACCAACCATAACGTAGAGCGCGGAGCCCCAAGCACATGTAGGAAGGGATCGGAGACTGGGTCTTCTCCATAGAAAACAAAAAAGAAAACGTGTGCTGCTCGACGATCGGCGAGCTATGTTACGAGATTTGGAGCGCAAAATCGTCGTCGTTTTTAGGAGAAAAACTTATGTGATCCGGAGAAAACATAGGCGGCGATTTTTGGAGAAATCGTGCTCGGCGATTTGGAGAAATCGTGCTTGGCGATTTAGAGAAATCGTGTTCGGCGATTTGGAGAAATCGTGTTCGGCGATTTTTGGAGTTAACGTGTTCGGCGATTTTTGGAGAAATCGTGTTCGGCGATTTGGAGTTAACGTGTTCGGCGATTTTTGGAGAAATCGTGTTCGGCGATTTGGAGTTAACGTGTTCGGCGATTTTTGGAGTTATTGTGCTCGGCAATTTCGGCGTGCTTGGCGAGCGTATTGGAGATCGTCATGGAGTGGCGTATAGCCCGATAACCGTAAGTGAAACTTATAATGGAGGAAAAAATGGAGGAAAATTATGGAAACCAGAACTTTATTAATCAGAAAGTAAAGAATACATATCTGTGTTGTTTCAGGGATAGAAACGTATAAGGTGCTCTATATGCCAGGAGTTAGGAACATTGATTCCATCTAAGTCACATAAGCGATAAGACCCTGGTCGAGTAACACCTTTGACGACGTAAGGGCCCTCCCAGGGGGAAGACAGCTTGTGAAGCCCTTTGGTTTTTTGTTTCCTACGTAAGACGAGGTCGCCGATCGTGAACGAACGACCTTTGACGTTGCGGTTGTAATACCTCCGCAAACCTTTGAGGTACTTGGCTGTGCGAACGCAAGTGATCAGACGTTCTTCCTCAGCCCGATCAACGTCTTCTGTCCAAACAACTGAGGCTTGCTCTTCATCATAACTGTCTACTCTAGGCGCTTGGAAGGCAATATCCGCAGGAAGTATGGCCTCTGAGCCATAGACCATAAAATATGGAGATGCGCCGGTACTGCGACTAGCTTGAGTGCGCAGTCCCCAGACCACAGCTGGTAGTTCTTTGAGCCATCTGCCTGGATGCTTTTCTTCTTTCTGATAGAGCCTTTTTTTGAGGGCGTCAAGGATCATACCATTAGCCCGCTCGACCTGGCCATTAGCTCTAGGATGAGCAACGGAAACGTATTTAACGGAGATGCACCGGTCTTCGTAGAAGTCCCAAAAATGATGGCTGGTAAAAGTGGTCCCGAGGTCGGTGATGATGCTGTTTGGGAGACCGAATCTGTGTATGATGTCTTCAAAGAGCTCGACTGCTTTCTTTGTAGTAGCTGAGATGAGTGGTTTGTACTCAATCCACTTGGAGAACTTATCAATGGCGACGTACACATACCGGAAACCTCCTGGCGCTAGCTTGAAAGGCCCAATCATATCCAGTCCCCAGCATGCGAATGGCCAGGAAGCTGGAATGGTCTACAGTTGTTGTGCCGGTACATGTATTTGCTTGGCAAAAAACTGACAACCCTCACATCGTCGAACGAGATCTTCTGCATCGGAGATGGCCGTGGGCTAGTAAAAACCTGCTCGAAAAGCTTTGCCGACCAGTGTTCTCGAAGCCGCGTGATTGCCATAGGAACCAGAGTGAATTTTAGAAAGTAGCTTCACACCGTCGTCTTGGATGATGCACTTCTGCAGTATCCCTTCCTTGGCACTTTTCCTCATCAGGTTATCATCTACCAGCATGTAATGCTTACTTCGGCGAATTAGACGTTCGGTTTCGATCTTGTCGGTGGCTACTTCGTCGCTGGTGAGGTATTTGATGAACTGCTCCCTCCAATCGGCGACTGGCGAAGGTACCACAAGTACCAACTACTCGGGAGGGGGTACTTCTTCAACTTCCTTTTCTTCTTTAATGGATGGTGCCAGGAGGTCTTGAACGAAAACCCCCAGCGGAACTACGGCGCGAGAAGATCCTATCTTTGAGAGCTGGTCGGCTGGTTGGTTTTGATCTCATACCACGTGGTGGTACTCGATACCGTAGAATTTCCCTTAGAGCTTCCTGATTTCGGCGCAGTATGCGTCCATTTTCTCACTGGAATAGGACCAATCTTTATTGAGCTGGTTGATAACCAGCGCAGAATCCCCATACACCATGAGGCGTTTGACGCCGAGGTTGACAGCTATACGGAGACCATGGAGACATGCTTCGTATTCCACGGCGTTGCTGGAGGCTGAAAAATGTATGCGAAGAACATATTGGAGTTTATCCTTGGTCGGCGTGATGAATAGATTGCCCGCACCAGCACCGTTGATGTTAAGGGCGTCGTCGAAGTACTTCACCCAATGCTCGGGGCAAGTGGCGGCAATGGGTTCTTGGATCTCGGTCCACTCAGCGATGAAATCAGCAAGCGCCTGTGACTTAACGGTCGGTCTGCTTCTGAAGTCAATGGAGTAAGTGCTGAGCTCAACAGCCCACTTAATGATACGACCATTGGCCTATTTATTGTGGAGAATATCCCCCAGAGGGAACTCGGTGACCACGGTGATCTTGTAGTATTCGAAGTAATATCGGAGCTTGGGTGAGGTAATCAAAATTGCATATAATAGCTTTTGCACATGAGGATAACGAGTTTTGGGCTCATTAAGTACCTTGCTGATAAAATAGACCGGACGTTGCACCTTGTAGGCGTGTCCAGTTTCCTCGCGTTCGACGACAATAGCTGTACTAACAATGCGAGAAGTGGCGGCGATGTAGATCAACAGAGTTTCATCTGGTCATGGCACCATGATTGGAGGTTTTGTTAAAAACAACTTGAGCTGCTCGAAAGCTGTGTCTGTCTCCTCTGACCAAGAAAAAAGCTCGAAAGCCTTGAGGAGCTTGAAGAAAGGTAGCCCTTTTTCACCGAGGCATGAGATAAAATGGCTTAATGCAGCTATGCAGCCTGTAAGCTTCTGTATATCCTTAACACATGTCGGCCGTTTCATGTTGGTGATGGCAGAGACCTTGTCAGGGTTTGGTTCGATGCCCCGAGCGTTGACGATGTAGCCCAGCAGGATACCGGATGGAACTCCAAAGATGCACTTTGAAGGGTTCAGCTTCCATCGGTATTTGTTCAGGTTGGAGAAAGTTTCTTCAAGGTCAGCGATAAGATTGTCGGCGGTTTTAGTCTTGACGACCACGTCATCGATGTAGGCTTCGACGTTGTGGCCGATCTGTTGGTCGAGGCACGTCTGGATAGCCCTTTGGTAGGTCGCTCTAGCGTTCTTTAGTCCAAAGGACATAGTGGTGTAGCAGTATGCACCGAAAGGCGTGATGAACGACGTCTTGACCTGGTCTTCTTTCTTGAGGGAGATCTGATGATAGCCGGAGTAACAGTCAAGAAAGGAGAGCAACTCGCAGCCGGCGGTGGAGTCTACAACCTCGTCTATCCGAGGCAGGCCGAAGGGGTCTTTAGGGCAGTGTTTGTTAAGATCAGTATAATCAACATACATTCTCCATTCTTTATTCTTTTTCTTAACAAGAACAGGATTAGCTAACCAATCTGGATGATACACTTCTTTTATAAATCCGGCAGCTAAGAGCCATTTTATTTCTACCCTAATGGCCTCCTTTTTGTCCGGCATGAATCAGCGAAGTTTTTGCTTGATCGGTCTAGCAGTCGGCGAGACATTCAAGGAGTGCTCGATCTTCTCCCGCGGTACCCTTGGCATGTCTGCAGGTTTCCAAGCAAACACATCGGCGTTGGCACGTAGGAAGGAGCTGAGCGCGCTTTCCTATTTGGGGTCGAGGTGAGCCCCGATTTTCACCGTCTTGGAAGGGTCATCAAGGCCGAGGCCGATCTCCTTGACTTCCTTGGACTTGGCGGAGGCACGAGGAGGCTCTAGGATCTCCATGTCATCAGCAGACGCCATCTTGGCTTCGGCGACCACGCTAGCCATCAGGATGGAGAGGTCGGTGGCTTCGGTGAGGGCGAGACTCTCTGTCTCGCAAGCGTAGGCGACGGAAAGGTTGGCCCGTAGAGACAGGACTCCTGCGGGCGAAGGCATCTTCAACACCAAATACGCATAGTGCGGAACGGCCATGAACTTGGCCAGAGCCAGACGCCCCAGTATGGCGTGGTAGGCGGTGTCGAAGTCGGCGACGTAGAAGTTGATATGCTCCACTCGGTAGTTGGATGCCGCGCCAAACTGTACTGGTAGGGTAATCTCCCCAAGTGGTCTGGATGCCCTGCCAGGTACCACGCCCCAGAAGGAGGAGTCTGAGGGCGTGAGATCTATTGTCCTGAGGCCGAGCTCCCTTAGGGCCCCAGCGAAGAGTAGATTCAAAGCGCTCCCACCGTCGACGAGGACTTTTCTGAAGAGCACCTTCTGGACAGTCGCGTCGAGGACAAGGGGAAAACGCCCTGTGTAAGGTATGTCCGCCCACTGGTCGGCCCTGCTGAAAGTGATGGGTACTTTGGACCACGGGTGATAGCTAGGGTTGACGGTAGTTTCTTCTGAAGCGACGGCGAGCACTCATCGGTCGGCGAGCTTCCGTTCCCTTCTGCTCTCGTTGGAGGCGAAACCCCCGAAGATGGTGGCGACCACCTTGTCATGGTCCTGGAAGGCATTGTTATTACCCCCAAGTGGTCGGTGTCCTCCGTTCCTGCCATTGTCGTCGTCGTGCTTTTTGTCCTGGAACTCCTTAGCCAAACCAAGGCAGTCTTTCATCTTGTGTTTGGCGTTCTTGTGCAGGGGGCACGGGCCGTCGAGGATCTTCTTGTACTGCTCATCGTAGTTATGCTTGGCGCGCAGCTCATTGACATTGGCAACAAAGTGGTCTGGTCAGCGGCGGCGATTCTGACCAAGTTTGAATCCATCTAGTCGATCATGTCCGCTGTCCCGGTGGAAACTACGGTCGTCGTAGCGGCGGTCGTTGTGCTGTCGGTCGTCGATGCGGTCGTCATGGCGGCGAGGCAGGCGATTAGTGCCCGTGTCTTCATTAAAACGCACCTCCGCTTCCTCGGCGTCGGCGTACTAGTTGGTGGTTGTGATCATCTCGCCGATGCCAGTAGGTGGCTTTCTGTTGAACTTAGAACGGAGTTCGCGGTGATGAAGTCCTCGGACGAAGGTGTTGATGACTTTGGCTTCCGTGATGTTGGGAATAGAATTCCTCATCTCGGAGAAGCGTCTGATGTAGCTATGGAGTAGTTCGGATGGCTTTTGCGTGATGCAGTTGAGATCATGCTTGGTGCCCGGCCGCCTGCATGTAGCCATGTAGTTGTCGGTGAAGACTTTCTTTAGCTCTTCCCAAGATCCGATGGAGTCCGAGGCAAGGCTTGTGAACCAACTCATGGCGGCTAGCGTGAGCATGACGGGAGATAATTCGCCATGACGTTGGTGTCTCCTCTAGCGGCGCGGACAGCGGTGGCGTAAGCCTGCATCCACTGAGTTGGGTTCATCCTTCCTTCATAGGGCTCGACCCCTGTTATTTTGAAACCACGGGGCCACCAGAGTGTTCGGAGTGCCCTGGTGAATGCTTGGGGCCCTTCCGGGTTGTCGGCGCCAATATCAGCAGTATTGCCGGCGATGATTGGCTCCAGAGCTGAGTTTGGATTACCGTACTCTCGCTCGTACTCCTGGCGGCGTCGTACTTCATCTTCATGGCGCCCAAAGCGACGTTGATCGATACGCTGTCGTGCATCCTGGAGGTTACTGAGGTGCACTCGGGCGTCCTGTTTGACCTTTTGGTCATACTGGCGATGATGCTCAGCGTGGTGGCCTCCCCCTAGGGAGGTAGAGACTGGTCGGTGAGCCGGCTTTGACTAGGGCGGCGATTGGATCTAGGAGCGACTGATCGGCGAATCGCGCTTGTGGAGCATGAATGTCCCTAAACCTCTCGGATCTCATTAACTTGACAGTGTGCCACTTTAAGCATATCGGCGACCTTGGCGAGCTCGGGTGTCTGCGGGAGGTGTGCAAGCTCGTTGGCGGCCACCGCCAGATTGGCGCTCGGAGTCTTGAAGACGTCGTGGCCGTCAACGCGGAGGAATTCTTCATCGAGGTTGCGATGGAGGGGCCTTCCTTGTGAGTCAAACTGGTTATCACGAGCGGCCTCGGCCATCGCAAGGGCGCGCTCGTTATCGCGGCGTTGCGCGCGGTTGACGTTCCTGTTTTCACGGGCGGCGCATTCCTCATCTGTTTCGCCGTTCCGAGGAGGGCTGTCAATGCTGACGTTGAAGATTGCGCCACCCTAGAAAGGCAGGAGCGGGGGTTGCTCGGTGAAGGTCTCGGCGAGGGGCTCCGTGGAGCCTTGAGACTCGGAGTCTGGATTTTCCTCCAGGATAGTTTGGAGGGACGTTCCGGTACCCCGGCTGGCGTGCAACATGTTGACGGTTGGCGGGAGCTGGTCGGCGATCTGGTCGGCGAATTCGCCCCTCAGGGTGTCCTGATATGTAGCGGCGGCGTTGGCGAGCCCCGAAGCTTGCCGAGCACTGAGCACCGACAGATCCGGATCGGAAGGTGGTCGGTGCTGAATGAGGGTGTCCAGAGCCGACTCGGCAATGGAGAGGCAATCGGCGAGTTTCGAGCCGACCCGATCGATAGACTCGATCGGATCGTCATTGTTGACATGCCTCCTCCGGTAGCGAGGAAGCGAGCGGCGAGTAGCTGATGAAGACGACCCCGGAAGTGGTTCCGAGATTGGATCTGTAGTCGCAGGTGCGAGGGTGGTCGGCGCAGAACGGATCTGCATCGGCTCGAGAAGCTCTCCGACTCTATCGGCGTTGATGACCCACGTGATGGATCCGACCGCGAAGATCTGGCCGGGCTGCGGGAGGGACGAAGAGCCTGCGGAAAAAGCCATCTTGTTCGACAAGGAAACAGCACGCACACCCCTACCTGGCACGCCAACTGTCGATAGAATATCGTCGGCAGTCCTCCGAGGGGTATCCCACGAAGGTAGATTGATCGGCAGAGGAGCGTGTAATCAAGAACAAGAAGGCAACAGAGACACACGAGTTATACAGGTTCAGGCCGTCAGTATGACGTAATACCTTACTCCTATGGTCTGTTGGTTTGTATTAGCTATCGTATGATTTGTCGTGATTTTGTAGGGTCCCTGCCCGCCTTATATAGTCCAGGGGGCAGGGTTACAAGTCGGTTAGATCTGAGAGATAACCGGAAAGTAATAACAGATTACAAGAATCATGGGATCGTACGTATCCTAACAGATCTCGTAACATCTTCAGGATATCCTCCCCATGTCTTGCGGGAGGCGCCGAGCAAAATCGTGCCCCGCAAGACTCCTTCTCGTGGGCTGGGTCGCCCCTGGAGGCATAGCCCATGTGGTCTGCCGTGGGTATCCGGGGTCGTATCCCCCACAAAACTCTTTCCAAGTTACTCATAATTCAGAGCTTGTGCCTGAAATTTATTTATTATTTTTTGTACGTGTTCTTATCTTAGTATTTGAAATTATTGATTATTTTGTATGCACTCTTCAATTATCAAAATGCCATGTTTTAATTCACAAATATATTTGTGATATTTATGTTTTCTTTATTTGACAACATGTTCAGTTTTTCTTTTTCTATTTAGCACTACATGTTGCTACTACATGGAAGGACAGACATGTCATTTTAGCTGTCATTTGACACCGTTAATGTATCAAATGGATGACAGTGCCATTTATAGAAGAAAATTTTAAGTTGATGCTAGTTAAGAAAATTTAAATTTTCTAGTGCGAAATATAAAAAATCGATTTGTTTCAATGTCAAATACATAATTCTCTCATTGTTAATAGCAGCGGCGCCCTTGCCATTGACATGTTAACGATCCGCTCGTCGTGGACATGAGGTCCCGAGTGATAACCAGAGTCCGGCACCAACACGGCATCTCATTAGCCCCGACGATGCATGACCCCACTAGAAGTGGCGACCCCGGTACTTGTAACCCGATCGTTCAGGCTCGGTGTCAGGATAACTCGGTCCTTTGGCTGCCAGCAAGGGAAGGCTCGCCTCCCTGATCGGAATTGGGCGTGGATGTCCCAGGGCCTGACGCCACCAGCGACGGCAACCATGTAGCCTAAATAAAAGTGATCAAGATATTTAATGAGTGCATATACGTATGTACAAGGCTTGATCAGGATTACTCCTGGCCCCCTACGTCATACGTACATGTACATGCATGCGTACTTTCCATCGACATGCAAAGCAAGCTGAAGATAATCAAGACATCGGGACTTGTTCGTACTCATCCATGTCCGACTGGAATTCATCTAAGTTTTTGTCTTGGCTCCAACGCAAGATCAGGACGCTAGCCATCCCGCTGCATCAAGCGAGCCGTCCTTAGCCGTCGAGCCGTCCGAGCCAGAAGCGAGCCACAAGCAAGCTGTTCGGGCCACATCCACCTACTTGGATATCATGACACGCCAACTACTTCACTCCGCGTCGATCGAGCTAAGTCATGTTCTTTATTTTAATTAAAAATTACATGATATATGTATATCTCTCGATATTTGCATGTATCTACATAGCTACTATTGGTAGGAGCCGACGATAGCTCTCATCATCGTCGCCCTGAGGCGGCCCTCGTCGATGTTCCGCGTCGTTTTGTCATCATCATATTTCGACTTTTGATTCGTCGTTCCAGGCGGCCCTCGTCATCAGCACACCATGTATCGGTGTTTTTAAACCAATGAGTGAATTTATGAGTGTCACGCTGCTCTAGGAAGATGATGGTAGCACTCAAAGATCATAGAAAATTATGCCGGTTTAGGCCGAAGCCCTACGTCCAATCTTAGAGAGTGTAACGAGTTCATGTTCCTCGGTTCAAGTGCTCTGAGGTCTTACAATGGGGGTGTATAAGCTAAGGGATTCAAGGTAGGAGGAGTCAAGAGAAGGAAAGCCTGAATGGAGCCTCAAGATTTTGTCCCCTGTGAAGGGAGGTCTGGCCGCCCTTATATAGAGTTTGGGGGCCAGGTTACATGTGGAGAGATGGGTTCTCCCGACCTGAGTGGTCGATAGCCCGAGGGAGGGAGAAGCGAATAAATTTGGCCAGCAATCCACCATGTCTTGTCTTGGCGTCATCGCGCGTCCAGGCATGGCCATCGTCGTGGTCATCGTGATCTTGCTCCCCACGCCATGACATGGCGTGGCACGGTGCTATAGTAACGGTTGTGGCGGTACGGTTGTCATGCTGGTGGTTCATCAACTGTCCTACGCGGTATGGTCTTGTCGTGGCCTTCGTCATCGTTTTCTGTTCTCTTGGTGGCATTGTGGCTCTTGGGTTGCTGGTTGCCATTCCGGGTCATGGCGTCATAGACTTCGACCCTGGGTTGCCAGGTCGAGGCCCCTGATGGCCTGGTTTGTCTTGTGGAGTCAAGGCTGGGGTCCTGCGACCCTTCCTATAGCGGGTGGGGTCGTACGTCCATCTTGCTCGGCTGACTCTGGACGGTGTAGTGTCATACCAGGCATCACTATCCGACGGTGTATTCTTGTCTGCTCAGGGGTATGTAGGGATGGCGTCTGCCCCGAGAGCCCACATCCTGAGAGATGGTTATCCTTTCAGTCCTAGCGGAGTGAGCGGAGCATGCTTATCTCTTGTCAGAGTAGGCATACTTGATGGCATCCTCCCTGTCCTTTCCTAGGGGTCAAGATGGTGGAGAGTGAAAGGTCTCTAGTTTAGTTTTGGTAATTGAGTAACAACCTAGGTGGTCTAATGTGTTTAAATATGAGATACATAGGTGATTAGTCCACAAGTACACTTGTGTGAGCAACACATCCCATGACGGTGAAGATGGCTTGGATTTGTTGCAAGGCTCACACATGTGATGAAGGAGCTCACTGCATATAAGACATGACATGGAGTCATGTGACTAAGGTGGAGAAGATCAAGACAAGGCTTGGCTTGACGGACCGGTTGCAAGAGTGAAGGGCAAGTCGAGGACTTGGCGCTGATGGACCGAGGCAAGGGTGAGAAACAAGTAAGGTCAAGATCAATGAACCCATATGGTCATGTGATGATATGAAGTAGATCATATCATTTGTTGATCAAGGTTGGTGCATGTGTTGCATCAACATCAAAGGAGATGGAATGGAATTCGCAAGGCAAAGGTAAATTTGTAGAGAATTTCATTTCACCAGTCATATGTGTGTAGAGAAGTTTATGACCGGGTTTAGGATAGATGGTCATACTATCAAGAGGACAAACTTGTTTGCATATCGGTCATCTAGTGCCACTCGAGTGATCTAACTTTGCATCATTGCTAGGATCGAGTGGCGTGGTGAAATGAGTGATAATCCTTTGAAAAATGTTTGTGAAAAGCTAATACACATGCACAAGATGGTGAACACTTGGTGGTGTTAGCACATTTGCAAAGGTGGTAAAAATAGAGAAGAAATAGCACTTAAAATGGTGAAAATAGTGGTGCAAACTCTCAGCCGACAATTCCCTTTGTTAAGCAAGAAATTCTTGTTGAGGAATAGTAAAGGGGGATAAGCTTGCATGCGTGGTAGTGGATGTCAGTGAGAGAGAGGTAGCTCAACCAGCAATCTTTCCTGCTCAGCAAGAAATTCTTGTTGAGGAATAGTGTGTGAGAGAGAGTGAGCGGACGCTGGCTCCGAGAGGACCAGACGCACCCGGTCGGTGTTGCTGGCACGGCACGTAGTGGCGAGCGGACGTGGTGGCATGTCCGGTCATGTGTAACCGGACACGTCCATTCACGTTTTGGTCTTGTCGGGACCTCTTTGTTCCCGACCGGACCTTGGCGGGTGTGAGTTCGATTGTTGTTGGAAGAGCAGGTCCGGTCTGCTATTTGGAGGTGTCTGTGGTCATGGGAGCTCGATAGGACTCTGGCTCTACGGGTCCAGTCATCCCGCAGTGGCACGTTCGGTCGTGTGCTGTCGGTGCGTGCGCAGTTAGCTGTTGGGGTTCCAACGGTCAGCGTTCAAAGGGGGCGCTGAAAGGTCCTAATATGGTTAGAGGGGGGCTAAATAGCCTATTTAAAAACTCTACAATGTACTAGAGCAATTGATTAGTATAACAAATGACGTAATGCAATTTTGCTCTAGCTCTATAAGGGTTACAAGCCACCTATCCAACAATTCTAGTTGCTATGATCTCTAGGCACACAATAAGCTAGGTCACTACTCATGCTAAGCTAGTGTGCTCTCAAAGACTAACTAAAGAGCCACACTAACCAAACTGACAAGCTCTCAAAGACTAACTACACCAAAGAGCTTGACAACTAGTTTGCAAGGAAAGAAAAGGAGTGAGTAGGGTGATTATACCACCGTGTCGAGGGATAAACCAATCACAATATGATGACAACCAATCATCGAGAGAAATTCAATCACAAGAATGGCACACAATTTTACTCTCGAGGTTCACGTGCTTGCCAGCACGCTAGTCCCCATTGTGTCGATCAACACTTGGTGGCTCAACGGCTAAGAGGTGTTGCACAAACCTCGTCCAACAAATGGACACCGCAAGAACCTACCCACAAGTGAGGTAACTCAATGACACAAGCAATCCACTAGAGTTACCTTTTGGTGCTCCGTCGGGGAAGATACAAGAGCCCTCACAATCACCGGAGATAGCCACAAACAATCACCAACTCATGCCGATGCTCCTCCACTGCTCCAAGTCGTCTAGGTGGTGGCAACCACCATGAGTAACAAGAACTCTGCTGCCACAACGATCCCCAAGTGCCACTAGATGCAATCACTCAAGCAAATGCACTTGGAATCACTCCTAATCTCACTATGATGATGAAACAATGATGGAGATGAGTGGGAGGTATTTGTTTAGGATCACAAGGATATCAAGTATGTCAAAGTGCCAAGAGAGTGAGCCCCAAGATGGCCACCACCTATTTATAAAGTCCCAAAGTGTAAGTGCATCTAGCCCTTTAGTGGGTTTTGGTAAATTGAATGACAACACCATTTGTCGGGTTCATAAACCCGGGGTCCCTAATGGGCCGCCTTCCCAACAAAGGCTCGGCCCAATAGACGACATTGCAAGCAACATGCAACACATGGGCCGGCCCAAATACCTAGACGATAGGCTAGAAGGACGATCCAATCTCCGATCAGAAGGCCTGGCCGAGGAGGAATGGCGCCCGCTTCCAACTTTGGCCCACCTCTTCGACCGGAGTGCTCGCTTCGGTCTCTAGCCCGCCTTCGGACGACCTCTCCGACCGGAAGGCCTGGCCAAACACCACTTCTGACTTCGACCCACTTCTTTGACCAGGAATGCACCGGACCCCTGCTTACAGCTCTTCCTCGACTGGCGCAATCAGAGCTGACTGGGACCAACCGACCGAGGATGCCTGCTCGGTAAGGACCAGGAAACAGGCGGAGAAAGTAAGGCAGGGCACCCAAGTCAATCGCAATACCGAGGACCGTACCCTGTACACCTACAGGATAGTAACCTATGACCTCCCTGGCATGACAGAATGCAAGCAGTGTTGTAGGCGCCAACATTTTCCCCTACAGTGTTGTGGGCAACATCAACTCCCATACCAGACAAATACGGTAAGGCTCCCCCCACGTGCCTCTGAGGCATCGATAGTGTTGTGGGCGCCAGCATTTACTGTTCTAGGCAAACATGGTAAAACCCCCTGCATGCCTCTCGACATCAACAGTATAGCAGGTACCGACATCTGCCATACCTAAAGAAGACAACGCAACCTCCCACGTGCATCTAACATTCAATGGTATTGTGGGCGCCTACCATCATCTTGTACCCACCAGCATGGGCAGCAAGACTTAGCAGTGAACGTACTCTCTCCCTCTCACTTATAAGGCCATCCCCTTCATCTATAAAAGGGGATGCACTCTCTTCCAACAGATAAGTTGATTCAGAACGATCAAGTTCACTAGTACACAACAATAGAACCACCAGGTTCAAACCTCGAGCACACCCTCAAACATAGCACATAGCACATAGCGGAGCTCTCATTGCTCTTGGCCGCTCTGACCAGAGTCCGACCGAACCTCTTGTACCCCCCATTTTTCTCCTTCTCGTTTGTAACCCCACTACAAACTTTGAGCGCCTAGGCTCAGGAATAAAGTCACCAACCGACTCAAACTGGAAGTAGATCATGTTGCCTGAACTAGTATAAACCCTATGTCATTGAGTGCTAGGCCACCTCCAATCACAACGTACGGCTAAACTACAAATATTTACGTGTTGGTCACTTTTTGCACTGACAGTTGGCGCCGTCCTTGGGGAAGACGTTGTACGTTCAACACTTTTGGTCATCAGATGGCCTACTTTTCCACCACCTTTGCCATGGAGGGCTCAAGCGATATGACTTGCTTTGGCTCACAGGAGTTTTCCGCACTCCCACCTATTGGGATGTGGGTTCCACCCATCTTCGAGCCATCCCAGGCCTTCCTCTTTGGAAGCCTAGACTTCATCGCCGACCGGATCGGCGTACTACACCTTCGCGAGGAGGCACTCGTTCCGGAGCCCATCGGAGGGGCGCCCTCGATCAGCTCTAGGACGCACGACGACTTCAACGATGAGGCATCTGCACTTCATTCTGAGCAAACTCTCTGCTCAAACCCCACTGTGAGTAACGTACATACTGTTATTTACTCTCTATTTACTATCTCCCACCAATTATCTGGAGGGACCATTTTTTCTGCACCACAAACACTGTACGACCGGTTCCCCCATGGCCTCATGTCCCCTGCAGACACATGTGCTTGGGGGCTCCGAGGGACGCTGGCACCGCCCCCTCTCACATCCAAATTTGTGGGAATGGCGAGCTATGCTCCCACCACTTTCCACGAACTCCTAAATAACGAGGTCAAGAGCGACGGATCTAGCATCGGTGATGTGTCACTTAGCCACCGTCCATCCCGGGAGTGCGCTATGGCAGATGCTTTAGGGTAGCCGCCAGTGGTTGTAGAGTCTGCGTAGACTCACACCCCTCTGGACCCACATGTGGGGCCCTCACGCTTGCACAAGGGCACGCCGAGGAGCTACGACAATGGCGGTAGAACCAACCGCTGCCTACGCCGACGTGCTCGGTACAGCATGTTGCGCCCCATGCGCATGACCTAGCGGGCGGCACCCGGGGTCACGCTCGCTAGGTCCAATGCGACATCATGAATGAGGGGAACGACCCCCCGTAGTTCACTCGGGCTAGCCAGAACATCACCACTGCGGCGATGCTTCTACGCGGCGTTCCCAAGCCTGTCGACCCCCAGGAGCGGGCAATCTACCAGAACCTCTAGGCGTTGGTAGAAGCCACCGCCATTCAACAGGCGAAAGCTCCACATCGTGACTTCGACACGCGCCCTCTCTCCCCACTGGGAGGGTGGGAACGTGCCAGATGGATCGCTCCATCCGCTCACCGCTACAGCCACCAAGCGTGGCTTGGGAGGTAGCAGCTAAGCCACGATCTAACCTGGCGCCTGCTCTACACCGACCGCCAGTACGTGAACGGCCTGATCTGCACCAAGATGCTCGCAGCGTCATCAGCAACCAGCATCAGGCCTGGCATGATAATGACGTCCACCGAGCGACAATAAGGGCAGACGACACGGGCCCTGGCCAAACCATCAAGGGGAGTGGTGAAACGCGCCCCAGGCATGGTCACCGGCTAGACGACTAAAGTCCTAGCCCTAAGGGCCTAGGACCACAGGCCTTTGGCTGGCATATCCAGAGAGCACCGCCCACAACGCTTCCGACCGCCCACCAACATCACCAAGTACACTGGGGAGACGAACCTCGGTATTTGGCTCGAAGATATCTGGCTCGCCTATCAAGCCGGAGGGGTGGATGATGACCTTTTCATCATTCAATATCTCCCCATCTACATGGGGGAACATGTTCGGGCATGGCTTGAATTCCTCCCGCATGACAGCATCCGTGACTGGGCGGACCTCAAGAGGGTCTTCATCAAAAATTTCTAGGGGACGTATGTCCGCCATAGAAACTACTGGGACCTCAAGAGCTGCCAGCAGGAGCCCAGCAAGTCCCTGCGGGATTACATCCATAGGTTCTCCCAATGATGCAACTCCCTCCCTGATGTCGTCGACGTGGGCATCATTAGCGCATTGCTCTCCGGGATGACTTGCGAGTCCCTAATCCATAAGCTCGGCTGCCTGAAGCCCCGTACCACCCGTGACCTGCTCGACATCACCACTAACCACGCCTCCAGAGAGGAGGCGGTCGGAGTGGTCTTCAACAGAGGCTAGGACAAAGGCAAGGCCAAGCGCGTGGACCAAGACGAGGGCCCCTCCACACAGAGGGGCAAGAAGAACAAAAAGGATCGGCGCCGACTGGACAACACCGCGTTGGTCGCCACAGCTGATCGCACGGGCAAGCAGCCCCAATAGGGCCTACCTAACCAGTTCAACAAGCTCATGGATAGCTCGTGCACCAACCACGCCTACCCCATCAAACACCTCTACAAGGACTGCGAGTTCCTCAAACATTTCCTACGATAGGCTAATGGGCCAAAAGAAGGAGACGGCAAAGAGGCAGCAGCCAAGAAAGGAGGCATGGAGGGCAAGGATGGAGATGGCTTCCCCGACCTTGAGGAATGCATCATAATTTTTGGCGGATCTGACACCATCTAGTCCAAACGCCAGCACAAAGTGCGCTACAGGGAGGCATGTGCCACTGAGAAGGCCATCCCCTCCTTCCTCAGTTGGTTGGAATCTCCGATCACCTTCGATCAGAGGGACAATCCCTCCCATGTCACGAGACTAGGATGTTACCCACTCGTTGTCGACCCCATCGTCCACAAGAAGCGCCTCACCAAGGTGCTGATGGATGGAGGCAGTGGCCTCAACATCCTCTACGTCGACACCCTCGACGCCATGCACATCCCCTAGTCAGAACTTCGCCTAGCTTGCTCTCCCTTCCACGAGGTGATCCCGGGATCGCAGGCATACCCACTCGGGCAGATCGACCTACCCATCACATTTGGCAATAAAACCAACTTCCGCTCGGAGGTCCTCACCTTTGAAGTGGTAGACTTCCTAGGGTCCTACCACGCCATCCTTGGGGCGGCCATGCTACGCCAAATTCATGGCAATCCCCAACTACACCTACCTCAAGCTGAAGATGCCAAGACCAAACATCGTCATCACCATGAGCAGTGCCTTCTCGCACGCCTTCATGTGCGACTGCGAGCATTTTGAGCTCGCCACCGTGGTCATCAACTCGTTCAAGCTTCCATGGCTCGGGGAGTCATCGACCCCAGCAGTCCCAGACTGCAACAAACCAAACTCCTCGATGGCCTTCCGCCCGCTCAAGGAAACCAAGGCAGTGGGAATTGACCCCACCGACCCAACCAAGACGGTGTGGATCAGGACCCAGCTCCTGGCCAAATAGGAATGCAAGCTCATCGACTTCCTGCATGCTAATCGTGATGTCTTCACATGGAAGCCATCTGACATGCCGAGCATACTGCAGGATGTCGCCGAGCACACGCTGCGCCTCATCCTGGGCTCAAAGCCTGCTAAGCAACGCCTGCGCCATTTCGACGATGAGAGGCGCAGGGCCATAGGCGAAGAGATCGCCAAACTCCTGGTAGCCGGCTTTATTAGAGAGGTATTCCACTCCAACTGGCTTGCTAATCCTGTTCTTATTAAAAAGAAGACTAGGAAATGGAGAATGTGCGTTGATTATACTGGCCTCAACAAAGTGTGTCCAAAGGATCACTTTCCTTTGCCGCACATAGACCAAATAGTCGACTCCACCTTGGGTTGTGAGATCCTCTCCTTTTTGGATGCCTACTCGGGCTATCACCAGATCACGATGAAAGAGTCCGATCAGCTCACAACCTCGTTCATCACCCCGTATGGTTCGTACTGCTATGTAACCATGCCTTTCGGCTTGAAGAACGCCGGTGCCACCTACCAAAGGTGCATGCAGCAATGCTTCACTGACCAAATCGACCTGCTTGATCAGCCTGATTAAGCCGAGAGGTCAAAACCAACAATCGCCGTCTATGTTGATGACATAGTGGTCAAAATGGCTCAAGCTTGCGACCTAATCACAAACTTGGCCGTAACGTTCGCGAACCTTCGAAGGTTCAACATCAGATTGAATCCCAAGAAATGTGTTTTTGGGGTTCCAAAGGGGAAGCTTCTAGGATACATTGTGTCCAAGCGCAGCATTAAGGCCAACCCCGAAAAGATCACGGCCATTTCCAACATGGGCCCCATACGCAACGTCAAGGGTGTACAAAGGCTCACTGGCTGTCTGGTTGCCCTGAGCTAATTCATCTCCCAGCTCGACGAACGAGGGATGCCACTCTACAAGCTCCTCAAAAAGATGAACGCCTTCGTTTGGACTGAGGAAGCTCAGCAGGCTCTAGAGAGCCTCAAAGCGTCCCTGATGTTGGCCCCAATCCTCGTCACTAGAGAATGGGGAGAACCCCTCCTCCTCTACGTCGTGGCCAACAATGATGTGGTAAGCACCACCCTGGTCATCGAAAGGGAGGAGCCAGGACACCACCTTAAGGTCTAGTGGCCCATATACTTCATCAGGGAGGTACTCACCGACCCCAAGGTCTGGTACCCCCAGGTGCAGAAACTCCTATACGCCGTGCTGATGGCGACCCGGAAGCTCCTGCACTACTTCACTGACCACAAAGTTGCGGTCGTCACTTCATACTTGCTCGGGGACATCACCCGCAACCGTGACACCGCTTGATGGATCTCTAAGTGGGCACTTAAACTCATGGGCCACGGCATCAGGTATATCCCCCATACCACCATTAAGTCTCAAGCTCTCATCAATTTTGTTGCTGAATGGATGGAGGTCCAGCTACCGACCCCAGACGTCACCCATGAGTACTGGACAATGTACTTTGATGGGTCCATCATGGCGCCCGGCTCAGGGGCTGGAGTGGTTCTGATCTCCCCAGATGGGAGTAGGCTCCGCTACACCATCCGCCTCCACTTTTTAGCCTCAAACAATGCTATAGAGTATGAGGCCTTGATCAACGGACCCTGCATCACCATCGAGCTCTGCGCAATGCGACTCTACGTCCGCGGTGACTTAGAGTTGGTCGTTGACCAGGTCATGGAGTCCTCCTACAAAAGCCCCCTCATGGTAGCATACTGCCAGGAGGTGTGCAAACTTGAGGATAAATTCTAGGGGATCGAGCTACATCACATCCCCCGAAAGGACAACGATGCCGCCGATTTTCTCGCAAAATTGGCCTGCAGGCGGGATCCATCCCCGAGTGGGATCTTCATCAATGATCTCCATGAGCCATCTGCCCGTATCGTGGAAGGTCCGATCCAGACACACCCCAATGCCAAGTCGGTGCCCGGGGGCTTCGACTCCTACGCCAGGCCGACGCTCGGGGGCTTCGACCCCAATGCCTCTATGACGACATCACCCGCTGTCGATGAATTGCGCCCATTCGCATCCTTGTTGCGAATGATGTCTCCCAGAGGGTACTTGGTCATGACCACCACGCGATATCCATTGAAGTAGTGTTTCAACTTTCGGGATGTAATTAGTATGGCGTAGATCAGTTTCTGAATCTGTGGGTACCTGGTCTTGGATTCACTAAGCACCTCACTGATGAAATAAATTGGTCGCTGTACCTTGTAGACGTGGTCCGACTCGTCACGCTCAACCACCATGGCAGTGGAGACCACTTGATTAGTTGCCGCAATGTAAAGCAGGAGGGTTTCATCTTCTCTGGGAGCAGTGAGGACCGGAGGTGATGTAAGCAATTGTTTTAGCTGTGTAAAGGCAGCGTCTGCTTCCTCCAACCACTCAAACTTCTCGGATGCTTTGAGCAGCTAGAACAACGGTAGTCCTTTTTGCCTAATCTAGATATGAAATGACTGAGGGCAGCCATGCATCCGGTAAGCTTCTGAACATCCTTTACCTTTTTGGGCGGCTTCATGTCCAAGACAGCTTTTACTTTCTTTGGGTTAGGGCGTATGCCGTCGTGACTGACGACGTTGCCGAGCAGTATACCAGATGGAACACCAAAGATGCACTTCTTTGGGTTTAATTTCCATTGGAATGTGTTAAGGGCTGCGAAGGTACGTTCTAGGTTGTCAACAAGGGTGTATGCTTCCTTGGTTTTAACAACTACATCATCAACATAAGCCTCGACGAGGTTGTCTTTTATCTCATCTTTGAGGCAGGCCTGTATGGCGCATTGGTAGGTAGCCCCAGCGTTCTTGAGCCTGAACGACATGGTCATGTAGCAGTAGGCACCAAAGGGCATGATGAAGGATGTCTTGATCTGGTCGTCCTTTTTGAGAGCGATCTGGTGATAACTAGAGTAGCAATCGAGAAAGGAAAGCAGCTCGCAACCGGTAGTTGAATCTACGACCTCGTCTATGCGAGGTAAGCCAAAGGGGTCTTTAGGGCAGTGTTTGTTGAGATTAGTGTAATCAATGCACATTCTCCATTCCTTATTCTTTTTGCGTACAAGAACTGGGTTGTCTAACCACTTTGGATGATACACTTCTTTGATAAATCTGGCTGCTAAAAGCCATGTAACTTCTACCCTAATAGCCTCCTTTTTGTCATGAGCGAACCATCGTAGCTTCTGCTTGATGGGTTTGGCCTTGCCATCGACATTTAAGGAGTGCTCAATCAAGTTCCGAGGTACACCGGGCATGTCAGCGGGTTTCCATGCGAACACACTCACGTTGCTCCTCAAGAACCTAACGAGCGTGTCTTCCTATTTAGGATCCAGGTTGGCCCCGATAAGGGCCATTTTGTTGGGATCACCATCGACCAGCTGGATCTCTTTGTGCTCTTTGGACTTGATGTTCTTGCATGGGGCCTCGAGCTCTAGGATCTCTAGGTGGTCGGCTGGGGTTTGATTAGCGTCGAGCGTGGTCTCGGCCATGTGAATAGAGAGGTCATGAGCCTCTGCTATTTTGAAGCTATCATCCTCGTAGGTGTAAGTTGCGTACACGTTGCCCCTAAGAGTTAGAACCCCCTTCTCAGTAGGCATCTTGAGCACCAAATACCTGTAGTGAGGTATGGCCATGAACATGGTGAGCGCTGGTCGGCCAAGGATAGCACGGTAGGTGACTTCGAAGTCAGCGACCACAAAGTTTATGTAGTCGGTGCGGAAGTGGTCTGGGGTACCAAATTGCACAGGTAGCATGATCTGCCCGAGAGGTGTGGAGCTCTGTCTAAGGAGAACACCCCAGAACTATGCCTCGTATGGCTTGAGATCAGCCTGGGTTATCTTCAGGGCTGGCAAACTATTCTTGAATAGTATATTGATGGAACTGCCACCGTCAATCAACACTCTATCGAACTGAACCTTGTTGATACAAGGATCGAGAACCAGAGGAAAACGCCCTAGCTCAGGTATTGCAGCCCATTGGTCCTTTCTGCTAAAGGAGATCTCGCGGTGAGACCAAGGAGGGAGCCGCGGGTCAGCGATGAGGTTGTCGACATTGGCCACGTTCAAGCAGGCACGGGCGAGCAGCTTGCGCTCTCGTTTGGTCTCGATGGACACTCTGCCCCCAATGATGGTGTGGACGTGGTCAGTTGGGTTGACGTACTTATGACGGGGATCTGCGTCTTCATCATCGTTGTCCTTGTTACGCTGCTCCCCTGTGTTGTTAGGCTTATCGGATTTGTCCGGAGCCTGTTGGCGTGTGTAGATGGATTTGAGAACACGGCAGTTCCCCATGGTATGGTTTGACTTGGGATGGAGCTAACATGGTCCTTTCAATGCTTTGGCATAGTCTTCTTCGTAGTTGCGACGTTCGCCACCTTTTTTAACGATGTTGACTTCGCCGTCATCTTCCTGAGCACGCTTGCCCCTGTAATCGTCACAGCGATTACGCCGCTGATTACGCTGGTCGTGGTGGTCGCAGGAATCGTTGCGCTGGTTGCGGCGATCAAAATTGTCATTTCGACCACGGTTGCCGTGGTAGTCGTCGCGGTGTGGGGGGTGGTCGGAGCGTGGAACCCTTGCTGCTTCTTCGATGATTATCTTTTTAGCATCATCGGCATCCGCATATTTTTTAGCAGTAGCTAGGAGCGTTGTGACCGATTTAGGTCTTTTGCGGAGGAGCTTGTCCCTTAGGGCATCGTTGAAGCGGAGACCAATGACGAAAGCTTCGATTGCCTCATTGTCGGAGATTGATGGGACCTTGATGCGCATCTCCGAGAAGCGTCGGACATACTCGCGCAGTGGCTCGTCTTTGTGATCTCGAATCCGCTGCAGATCATATTTGTTGCCGGGTTGTTCGCAAGTAGCAATGAAGTTGTCGATAAATGCTTGCTTGAGCTCTTGCCAAGAATCAAAGTAGTTCGCCGGCAAGCTGACCAGCCATTGGTGGCCTGCATGGCCGATGGCGACTGGGAAGTAATTAGACATGACGTGCTCGTCAGCCATGGCTGATTTGCACGCGGTTTCGTAGAGCATGACCCATAACTCGGGGTTCTCTTTGCCGTCGTACTTCTGGAGTTTTTTGAGCTTGAAGTTTTTTGGCCACACGACTTGGCGATGGTGAGGAGTAAACTGCTTCAAACCTAGAGGGCCGTGGGTAGTGTCATATTCCATACGGCGATAGCTTTTGTGGGATGCACGATCGTTGGCTCTTTGGTTAATGCGATCGCGTAGATCACGTTCTCTAAGGGAATGGCGGAGATCATTGTTGCCATCACGGCGATCCCGATTGCCACCCTGGTTGACCCTACGACCGTGGTTATCACAGCGATTGTCGTGGTTGTCTCATCGATTATCGTCCCGGTTGTTGCGGCGGTAGTCATCCTGACCACCATCATGACCATTGTTTCCGCCTTGACGATTGTCTGGTGGGTCATTGTTGCGCGAGCCACATTGGTTGGGTGACTATGGGTGACTTGAGTACTGGCGACTGTGGCTTGATTCGACTGAGATGGACAGAGCCCAGGCTTGGTTTGCAATCTCTATGGTTTGGGCTATAGCAGCCGTCAGGTAGGCTTGTACATCATCACGAATTGCCTAGATTTTTGGGGTATTGGGTAGTCGTTGCATTGTCGCCATAGCAACAGCTATGTATGTGCTTGGAGTCCTGAAGACCTACTTTTCCCCTACCCTATCAAAGGCATTTTGAGATCACGTGTCTGGAACCTTATGTGTCGTGCCTCCTCTTCTGCCTCGGCTTCGGCTTGTCTGTGATTAAACCGGTCAATATTGCGTGCTTCGCGTGCTAGCCTTTCTTGTTCTATTTCACCAACTACCAGTGGTTCGTCATTACTGACGACATTGATCAAGTCTCCTCGCCTTGGTGGGAAGGATGGGAATCGTGGGAACTCCGGGGAGTGGTCTGGGACATCCAGATCATATTCAACTTCTTCATTGTCACGATGCTGAAGCTCAGTATGGACAGAGCCAATAGATGTGATGCTAGACAGGGAGCTTGAACTATCCTCTTGAACTATGTGGACCGGTCCTTCTTGATGCTCCTCAATCCAAACCATGTTGACAAAGTTACATGGCTTTGGCCGAGGTCGATGTATAAAACACAGATCCGAACAATGTTGTATATTGTACGCATAGTCGGAAGCGGTGTTTCGTAGGCCATAGGGCTAAGCCTGGTAATTCTCCATCAAGGCTTCGCACTCGGGGAGTCAGAGACCCATTGCGGGGGCTGGCCGGCAATGAACGGAGCGCCCTTCAGGAGTAGATGTGACCACGAGATCCGTACCGAGTCATGCGGGACGACTGGCCCGAGCTGGTTGGGTAGATCTATTGTGGGTAGTGGTTACCTGCTCGGTAGGTTGATTTTGAATCAAATCTACCAGAGCTAGGGTTTCAGCAAGCTTGGTGCCAACCCGATCGATGGAGTCGAGCAGGTCGGTGTTGTCGATTTGCCTCCCTTTGTAGCATGGAAGCGAACGACGGGTTGTCGGCGTGGCTGAAGATGATGCTAACATGGCCAGAGCCAGATCCAACATGGTCGGAGCCATAGCTGATGCTGGTAAAGCAGTGGTCGACGTAGATTAGATCTACGCCTCCTCCGTGGTCATGGCGGTGAAGTTGTTGGAGCTAGTGGTCCAGGTGATCTGGCCGATGGTGAACGTGAGGCCGTTCGACATAGCCATGGAACCAGGGATGATGACCATCTTGTTTGTCTGGGGAGCAGTACGCACACCCCCTACCTGGTGCACCACTGTCGATGAAATATGGTCAGCAGTCTACCTAGGGGTATGCCCAAGGTAGTAGATTATCGGCAGACAGGTGCGCAAGCTACAAATGAGATGGTGATGCAAGACGTACACGAGGTTTTATCCAGGTTCGGCCGCCGTGAAGGAGTAATACCTATGTCCTGCGTCTGATTGTATTACTGTATGTAAATGAGATGATTTTTGAGAGGGGTACCATGCCTGCCTTATATAGTCTGGGGGCAGGGTTACAGATCTGGAAACTAATCCTAACTAGTTACAATTGCCATAGGTGGCCGGATAAGGATTCCTATTCTAACCGACCAGGATCTTGATTGATCTCCAAGTCTGCCTTGATTCCTTGCATGGGACTCCGAGCAGATCGGCTGGGCCGCACGTCGTCTTCTAATGGACCGGTCCCCCTGGTCCAGGCCGGCCCAATCCTAGCCATAAGGGTATAGGGGTTAATGCCCCCACACCCGCCGATGTTGCCATGTTGGCACTCGATCAAACCAACTGGCGAGCACTGCTACTCGCCTACCTCCTCGAGGAGATTCTCCCATCTAAAAGGACCGAAGCATGACAAATCACCCGCCTCACCAAGACCTTTGTCGAGATTGGAAACAAACTCTATAAATGAAGTCCGTCGGGAATACTCGTGAAGTGCATCTCGATCGATCGAGGGAAGCAACTCCTCCTCGAGGTCCATGCTAGAATCTACGGACATCACGCGGCACCAAGGTCACTAGTCAGAAAAGCCTTTCGCCAAGGTTTTTACTGGCCCACCGCACTACGAGATGTAGAGGCGGTCGTCCACAGGTGTGAAGGATGCCAGTTCTATGCTCGACAAACCCATTTGCCAGCACAAAGAGCTCCAAACCATCCCCATCACCTGACCATTCATGGTCTAGGGCCTCGACATGGTAGGACCCCTCAAAAAAGGCCCAGGTGGCTTCACTCACCTACTCATGGTGGTCGACAAGTTCACTAAGTGGATAGAGGCCAAGCCCATCACCAACATCCGCTCGGAAGAAGCGGTCAAATTCTTCCTCGACATTATCTACCGGTTCAGCGTTCCTAACTACATCATCACTGACCATGGGACTAACTTCACCGGGAACAAGTTCCTAGACTTCAATGATGGATACGGCATTAGGATTGACTGGGCCTCGGTCGGACACCCACGTACTAATGGTCAGGTCAAGCATGCCAATGGCATGATCCTCCAAGGACTTAAGCCACACATCTTCGACTGACTCAACAAGTACCCCGTGTGATGGGTTGCAGAGGTCCCAATGATCCTCTGGGGCCTGAGAATGACCCCAAACCGATCCATAGGGTTCACACCCTTCTTCTTGGCCTACGGAGCTAAAGCAGTGCTGCTCTCCAACCTCGACCACAGTGCCCCAAGAGTGAAGGCTTTTGACCGCAACCGAGCCATGGAGGCTCAGCAAGACGCAATCGACCTACTCGAGGAGGCCCATGAGACGACCGTCATCCACTCCGCTTGCTACCAACAAACTCTCCATAGGTACCATGAAAGGAAGATCAGGGGAAGGATCCTCGAAGTCGATGATCTCGTGCTCTAGAGGACCCAATCAACAAAGGAAAAACACAAACTCTCTCCACCATGGGAAGGACCCTATACGGTGAGCGAAGTGATTCGACCGAGCGCCTATGACTAAAGGACGACAACAGCAACGTTCTCAGCAACACTTGGAACATTGAACAGCTACGTCATTTTTTCCCTAAATTCGGTCTTACCGCTTTTATTCAATACTTGCTCCTGTAATGCACCCTAGCCCGAACACTTTTAGCCTGGGTTGCTCGAGGGCTCCATGAGGGTACAATACTAAATACTACCTCTCTTTTTTTACTATCACATGGTAAAAACTTTGTCCCCGAACGAAAGCGCATTCCATTCCTTTGATTACCCTATGTGACTTTGTTCTTACTCCCAACCAAATGCACCCCGCCACGACCTACGGTTATGAGCAGCCGAGCCCCGTAGGCCATGCCCAAGTTCTTAAAAGCTACAGCCTATGGAACGAACAAGCAGGTGCGAAAAAGATAGGATAAAAACAAAGCTATGCTAGGATAAAAAACAAGGAACAGGTAGTGATTCTATCACAAAAATTGAACTAATGTATTCATTGATACAAAAACTATTCCCACGAGGGCTCCCCCAAATATAACGATTATATTTGCTGACTACTTCTACTCCAAATACTATTGCAGCTGCTCGCGGCATTGGCTGACGCCAAAGGAGAAGCCACAGCACATGGCACCGGACATAACAACCACTGCAAGGGCCCTGCCTGGTTCCGCTCCCTTGACTTTGGTGAGCGCAACGGGTACCTCAAGGGACCCGCCTAGTTCCGCTCCCTCAACTTTGGCAAGCACAATGGGTACCTCAAGGGCGTTGTACCCATAGATGCTCAGCAGAAGAGCATGGAGCTCCTGACCTTCTCATGCAATCGAGGCATCTCTTGGGTAGGGACACTGCCACCGAGGTATGGCCACCATGGCTGGAAGAGATCTCATCAAACTTTATGAACTGGCCAACCTGAGCAGCTGTAGGCATAGAACCCTCCACCAACACGATCCTAGGTAACTTCCCCTCCAACAAGACTCACCCGGTGAAGATCCAACGGAAAGAATCCACGCATGGCTCCATCTCGAAAAAGGCCTCGTAGATGAATCCAGCACACCACCTCCTTCGGTGGAAGCCGCCCCTTCTCAGACAAAGATGGCCGGCACCACCTCAGGCAGCCTCCAACTCAACATCGCACTCTGGATTCATGAAGGGATCTGTGAGTCCTCCCCCTCACTTACCCTCTCTCTCACTTAGGAACAGCCATGGCATACAGGCACTCTCGGTGATTAGGAAGAAGGAGGAGAGGCAATAGTTGGAGAATAGGCAAAGGACTGTGACGAGAAGCCCTCTCCCTCCCCCTATTTAAGGAGGAAACGTGGTAGCTAAAGAAGGGCAAAGGATCAGAGCAAAAAACTCTCTCCCTTCCCCCATTCAATGCGGATGGGAAACGATGAGACGCGCCCTGACCGATGGGACGCACACTGACCAACAGAACGACGCCTGGTTAGACGGGATGTGGCCTAGGTATGGCCCACCACTACCGCACGCTGGGCATAAGAACCAAAGTGCCACCACGTGCAGGTAGCTCTCCGCCTCCCTAGGCGGGACTTGGAAAAACCTAAACAACAGGATCTCCGCCAGGAGAGACCATCGGGCTTCCTAAATCGATTGAACGGCTCAGGAAAACACTGAGAGACAGGTAAGGAGCAAAGGGACGCCCTATGTAGGCCATGCCGACTCTGTCATGAATGATGAGCATGGATCCTGGTAGGACATTTCTTATTGGAGCTCTTCAAACCCTGTCACTCGAGTCATCAAGGTAACACTGCCAACCTCCGCTATTTCTTTATATAATCATTCATACATTCATACACGCATTCATTCCATACGCCCATGACCCCCGGACGACTCGGGCCCTGAATCGCCCAGGGGGTCGGGAACTAAGGCATCACACATGTAGCTAAATGCATCACAACACTCCGTGTTGCGTCATGAAGCGGCAGTTGCCTCATTCAACATGAGCAACGACCGATCGGGGCTCGAAGGCCGGCCCATGAAGGGCTTGAGGCCACCTCACGTGAAACAAAGCTAGGGGAGCAAATGTAGATGAGCCCCGTGTGGCCCTCGCCCAGTCTGCCCCGAAGCAGACAGGGTTATCTCAACCTTCTCGTTATATCCTAAACCTCCCGCCAAACCCATAGAATCTCCATCAAGGGGAGGCCAGCAGGCCACCTAGGTCGGTCTTCAGAACGACCCAGACATTTGCTGGGTTATAGGTAAAGGAGCAGTGGAATGTCACAAGAGGGCTATGCCAACCCCATCACGAACGACGGACCCAGATTCCACTCAATCATACTCGTTAGCGAACTCACCAAGCGCGTCACTTGAGCCCGAGCGATCGAGGCAAGCGACAAAGCTCAGCCCTCTGGTTGTGAGAAACCGAGGACAGGGTAACGCACAAAACTCAAACCGACCCCTACCAAGCCCAACGGGGCTCGGGGGCTCAAGATCCCTAAACTAAATTGCCTCGGCTGTGTGGGCTACATCGAGGCTAGGATCTGTGAGCTCCGTCTCACCCAATCCCAAAAACTAAACTAACTGCCTCGGCTACGCGGGCTGCACCGAGGCCAGGATCCGTGAGCTCTGACTCGCCCGATCCCTAAACTAACTACATCGACTACATGGGCTGCACCGAGGCCAGGATTTGCAAGCTCTGTCTCGCCTGATCCCTAAACTAACTGCCTCGGTTGTGTGGGCTGCACCAAGGCTAGGATCCACGAGCACTGACTCGATCCCTAAACTAACTACCACGGCTGCGTGGGGATCCCTAAAAAACCACCTCGGCTACGCACAACACCTTGGTTGACAACTCCATCTCGACTAAAATACATGCACACATGCCCACTGACAAAAAACCCCCAAACAATCCTGCCTGAATTGCCCAGGGGCTTGGGGGCTATACCCGCGGGTGCGCTCATGCGCACCCGCTGACAAAACAAAACGTCCCCCTCTGGCAACACAAAAAAACCCCAGACGATTCTGCCCAAATCGCCCAGGGGCTCAAGGGCTACACCCGTGGGTGCGCTCACGCGCACCCGTCGTCGAGACAAAAATCCCCTAGACGATTCTACCTGAATCACCCAGGGGTTCGAGGGCTCCTGTCGGGTTCATAAACCCGGGGTCCCTCATGGACCAGCTTCCCAACAAAGACTCGGCCCAACAGACGACATTGCGAGCAACGAGCAACACATGGGCCAGCTCAAATACATAGACGACAGGCCAGAAGGACGATCCAATCTCCGATCGGAAGGCCTGGCCGAGGAGGAATGGCGCCCACTTCCGACTCTATCCCACCTCTCCGAACGGAGCACTCGCTTCGGTCTCCAGGCTGCCTCCAGACGGCCTCTCCGACCGGAAGGCCTAGCCAAACACCACTTTTGACTCTAACCCGCTTTTCCAACCAGGAATGCGTCGGACCCCTGCTTACAGCTCTTCCTTGACTGGTGCAATCAGAGCCAACTGGGACCAACTGACCAAGGACGCCTGCTCGGTAAGGACTAGGAAACAGATGAAGAAAGTAAGGCAGGGCACCTAAGTCAATTGCAATACCAAGGACCGTACCCTGTACACCTGCAGGACAGTATCGTGTGACCTCCCTAGCATGACAGAATGCAAGCAATGTTGTAGGCGCCGACATTTTCCCCTACAGTGTTGTGGGTGCCATCAACTCCCATACTAGACAAATACGGTAAGGCTCCCCCCATGTGCCTCTAAGGCATCGATAGTGTTGTGGACGCTGGCATTTACCGTGCTAGGCGAACATGGTAAAACCCCCTACATGCCTCTCAACATCAATAGTATAGCAGGTACCAACATCTACCATACCTGAAGAAGACGACTCAACCTCCCACATGCATCTGACATTCAACAGTATTGTGGGTGCCTACCATCATCTTGTACCTGCCGGTGTGGGCAGCAAGACTTAGCAGTGAACGTACTCTCTCCCTCTCACTTGTAAGGCCATCCCCTTCATCTATTAAAGGGGATGCGCTCTCTTCCAACAGATAAGTTGATTCAGATCGATCAAGTTCACTAGTACACAACAACAGAACCACCAGGTTCAAACCTCGAGCACACGCTCGAACACATAACACATAGTGGAGCTCTCGTCGCTCTTGGCCCCTCTGACCAGAGTCCGACCAGACCTCTTGTACCCCTCCATCTTTCTCCTTCTTGTTTGTAACCCCACTGCAAACTTCGAGCTCCTAGGCTCAGGACTAAAGTCACTGATCGACTCAAACTGGATGTAGGGCACGTTGCCTGAACCAGTATAAACCCTATGTCATTGAGTGCTAGGCCACCTCCGATCACAACATACGACAAAACTATAAATATTTATGTGTTGATCACTTTCTGCACCGAAACCATTAAAGGTCTAACAAGTTTGCTAAGTGTTGAATAGAAAACTGAGTTTATTGCATACACTTGTGAATTGTGAATGATAAGTGTCTAAAGGTTCAACAAGAAGGCAAACTTGATGATATTCCACATAATGTTGAAATGAAGGCCAAATTGTGTATTGTTATGCTAGAATATTATGGAAACAATCTAGTTCAAGCATAAGACAACAATGAAAATGGAACTGGTGAAATGGATTCTATGTTGTGGGACATCATAGCATCATGTGAAAGCAAGCATACTTGGCAAATAGCAAATGAGACATGAGTTGATGATTTTGGATTGGTCTCAATGATGGCTTGCTTTGCATGGACAAGAAGAGTTTGATAGTGAGTTAGCTTTGATCAAGGATTGAAGAATGAATAAAAAATGCATAAGTAAGGAAATGCCAAGAAAAGGTCAAATGACAAAGGACACAACTCATATTGGATATAAGTCGGTCTCTACATTGACTTGCTTGTATGGATAAAGATTTGGAAAATCACTTTGGATTGATTTGATCAAGCTAGAAGTATGAATATAGATATTGAAGTGAGTGTTAGGAGTGCCAAGCAAAAATGAAGAGAAAATAAGGAATCGTGAATTGGCTTGACCATATTGATGTTGATTCATATATCTCAATCTATGTGAATCCAACTAAAGCTTGATTGATCTCAATATTCATATCTAGAAGATATTCAAGCAAGGATCATAATATTGAAGAAATGATTTTTCAATAGATGCTTAATATGATGTGACTTGAGTATAGCTCGATAAGGTGAAGATAGCAAGGAAAGGGCTTCGAGGGACTAAGCGAAGGTGAAGGGCAAGCGATGGCTTGAGGACCGAGGTACCATGGCTAAGTTGAAGAAGAGAGTACTTGCATTGAGTCGAGAAACTAATCGAGCTATGTGGAGTCATATTGTGTTAAGGATCAAATCATTAGTGAAAAGTGACTTGAAGCCATTGAGGTGAACTCATATGTGTTGAAATAGTTTAAGTCACATGCTCAAGGTGCGTTTGCTCGAAGAGATGAGACAAAGATGTTTACAACCCCTAATGAAGTGATATTAAGAAGAAATGGCATATGAAGACATTGAAGACTCAAGTGGTTGAAATGGTTATATTCTCTTGATCTTGAGTATAGGTATGCCATACTATCAAGGGGGATGCAATACGAATCATAGACAAGTCTCAAGTGCTCAAACTAACTGAACCCAAGTGCTAACATGAGAGAAAACACTTAGCACAACACTTGCACTTGTTGATCTTGGGGCTTGTTCTCTACTGGGTTGGATAGCCCTCGAAACAAGCTTTTCGCAATGTCTAAGATCACTGAAAACAAAGTTCGGAGTAAAAAATTATGGGGTTTTCTGTGAGGGGACCCGTGCTGTTTCTGGGAGCTACGGCAGTGCCACGAATTTTAGCAGCAGTGTCACGGGTCGGAGCGGCAGTGCCACTCCTGTATAGGTCACAATGGCTAGTTTTTGAACTGCAATGACTAGTTTGTGTGGGGTGGGTATAAATACCCATCCTACGCCTCCTGGTGCTGATGCTGATGCTCAGATCGCTCCCAACCCTTCCCATGCCATTTGAGAGCTCTCTAACCCCTCTCTTTGTGAGAGTGAGAGATTAGTGTGTGATTAAGTGTTAGAGAGATGATTAGAGCAAGCAAAACCTTGAGCACTTGTTGGGCTTCGTCAATCTTCATTGCACATTTGTTACTCTTGGAGGTGAAGCCTCCTAGATGGCTAGACGTCGCCTGGCGAGCTCCCATGCTTGTGGTGAGCCGAAGGAAAGTTTGTATTACCCAAAGATCTTAGTGGAAACCTCAAGCTCAACCTCAGTGTTGGACTTGAGAAGAGGATAGGGTTGGAAGAGACCCAAAGCCTTTGTGGCTTCCTCAACAATGTGGACATAGGCAAGCCTTGGTGGTGAGCTAAACCACAGGGTAAATCGCATGTCCTCTCTCTTGTGTTGATTTGCATTATTTGTGTTCCACTCGATCTACTTGGTTGTGCGTGTTTATGAGTGCAGGTACTTTGTGGACTTGCCACTGGACATCTCCATGCATATCTTCAAGTTTGGGCTCTAGGCATAGCTGCTGTTGAAGCTCTCTGTGTAGGCGCGGTAGTGCCATATTCTCATTGAGGCAGTGTTGTGTGCGGTAGTGTCGCGCGACGGAGCAGTAGTGACGCGCACTCTACTAATCTGCTGCAAGTTTTATTTGTTGTTAATTTTCAGTAGCACCTATTCACCCCCTCTAGGTGACATCAAGGTCGTTTCAATTGGTATTAGAGCTAGGATCTCAATTTTGGGCTTAACCACGTTGAGAGACGATGTCGACAAGTGAGGAGGTATCAATAGAACTTCTACTTTTAGATGGTTCAAATTATGCATCTTGGTTCGCTAGCGTGCTTGATATTTTTAGGGCCATGGGTCCTCATATCGAGCGGATTGTAGATGTAAGCATTTCTCCTCCTAGTGATGATTTGGCCATCTTATGAAATGGTTACAACACAATGCTCAAGATACTAATGTCTTATTTAGGGCTTTGAGTGAAGATGTTTTTGATACTATCATATTTGGAGATGGTGAACCGCTTGATGATGCTCATCTCAGTTGGACCACGCTCAAAGAAAAATATGACAAGTCCAAATGTGATGAGAAGTTGCTTTCATTGGAGAAATCACTTGAGGAGTGCTCAACTTCACCAACAAATGAAGAGCCTCGAGTGATTCTCTCAAAAGGTCCCAGGGATCATGCCATGACTACCTCATCAACATATGACTTTGTAAAAGGTAATGAAATGGTTGGTGTGGACAATGCTTTTACATGTGGTACTTCTACTTCCTCTAGTTCTTGTGAGACTAACATTTTGAAGGAAGAAATTTGTGATCGGTGGAGGCCAAATGATGAATCCATCTCACCAAGAAACTCAACTCTCTATTCCATTTCACATGTGGGTCTCATGGCAAAGAAAGAGAAGAATGTGGCAAGTGAGAGTGAGAGTGAGAGTGAGAGTGAGGGTGAAAGTGAAAGTGAAAGTGAAAGTGAGAGTGAGAGTGAAGATGAAAGTGATGATGATGAGTTCAATCAACACTTGGCATGTCTAAGAAAGAAAGACAAGTTGATGGTGCTCAAGCTCATAGAAAAAATTCAAGAGCAAGAAGAAACACTTCACAACTAAGAAGAGTTTCTCATCAACAAGATCAAATGCTTGGAGAAGTTGACCAAAGAGCATGAGAAGCTTAAGTGCTCTCATGCTAGTTTGGTCGAAAGGTATGAAAACTTGTCAATTGAGCAAACTCGTACTATTAACTCCCTATCTTGTGTTGCTAAATTAGAAGATGAGAATTATATGCTCAGTGACAAAGTGGAAAGGCTTACTAGCAAGAATGAGACTTTGCAAGAAAGTCATGATGAGCTCTTGTGCTCTCATGAGAAGCTTATGGATTCTCATCTCATGCTAGAAATTGCTCATGAGGTTGTGGTAACAGCGGTAAAATCATACCAACCTCACACTCACAAGAGCACATGTACACAAGTTCCATGTACTTTATCATGTGCTAACAATTATTGCTATCAAGCAAGCCAACCTTTTGTTGAGCATGTATTTGTAGAAACTTGTGATGATTCCATTACAAAAGAAAGTGAAGAGCTCAAGGAAGAGGTTGAGAGGCTAAGAAGGGACTTGATTCAATGGAAGGGCAAGTGCAATGCTCAACCTTCTCAAGATAACCGTGAAGACATGGTGAAGAAGCTTGAGAAGGGATCAATCGAAGCATGCATCAATCCCCATCAAGAAGGTCACAAGTCCAACAGTGGCAAAGTCAAGGGACAATTTAGAGAAGTGTAATCTGTCTAGAATATAGCAGTTCAGCTCAAGGCTCTAGAGGTTATAGGATGCGGCAGTGCCTCATCCTAGAGTGGCAGTGCCGCACCTAGGTAGAACAGCAAAGCCCCCAAGACCATCAAGGTGCAACCTCAACCAAAGAAGACTCTCATCACTTGCTTCAAGTGCAAGAAGAAGGGTCACCATGTAAGAGATTGCTCCTTGAAAAAGAAGAGAAGGGCATGAGCAAGATCCAAGAGAAGAAGAAGATGGCTCATGCCAAGTGCTCCAACATGATACACAATGCTTCTATGTGTTCCAACAAGGTTGATGACCAAGCCACACTTGCAAACAAGAAGACAAGAAGAAGCAAGAGGAAGTGTTATGGATGCAATGAGAAGGGACATGAAATTGGCTCATGTCCTAACAAGAAATGTGAAGACCTTGTATCATCAAGAAAGAGGCTCATTAGCAAGGTAGCAAACAAGAAGCAAGATAAGAAGATGTCTTACAAGATCAAGCACTGCATTTGCTACACTTGCCGAGGAAAGGGACATCTAAGTATGGATTGTTCCATGGGTAACACTCCTAAGCTCAACTTAACAATTGATTCAAATATGCATAGGAGGCCCAAAAATGACACTTGTGCTAGAAAGGTGATTGGTTCACCACATGCTAGCACAAAGGCCATTTGGGTGTATAGGTCTCTTGTGACTAACCTTGATAGACCCAACATAGTTTGGGTACCAAGTTGTGCTTGATGAGTGTTGTAGGCACTTGAAGGTGGTATGAAGCTTTGTGGTGCTTGAGCAAGTTAATTGAAAATATCATCTCAAGCTATCAATCTTATTCATATTGTCTATTCTCTCAAGATTGACCCAAAGACAAATTGATGGATATATTTCTAACTTCATACTCACCTCTGTAATTAGTACCTAACCCTTGCTAGCCAGCCACTTAACTTGTGCAGTCTCTAGTAGTTCACAAATAGGTATGTGTTTGTGAATTATTAGGAGTGGCTAGAGTACTCAAAGTTTAAATGAATCATTTGCCATATGATGCTTTTAATGGCTCTCTAGTAGAGCAAGATGTTATTCATATTGTAGGTAATGAGGAACCACCTTGTGAGGCAATCAAGCAAATGGCCATTGGTGATATAAGACCATAAGAAGTACATGCTACAGAGGTGGAGGCTCTTCAAGTCACAGCTGATCTGCCACCAGTTGCTAAAGTATGAGCAGCAGTGCTGCTCACACTAGTAGTAGTGCCACTTAGAGGTGCAACACTGTCGCACCCCTGATAGTAGCAGCTGACAATAGTCCAAGTCATGGATGAAACTACAACCTATATATGAGCAACGTGAAGATGAAGAGACCGCCTCATTCACTATATTACGACAAAGGGTGGTAACAACTAAATCTCAAGTGCAATTTATTTCAAACTAAACTCCTTTGTGCCTTGTGTAGCCACTTAGGATAAAGGAAGCACTTGAGGATACACTTTGGTTGTTGGCCATGAAGAGAAGTATGATTGAAATTGAATTGATCATCTATGCCAAGCGACATACATGACTTGGGTTTCCTTGGTGGACTTCAAACCAAGAATTTCAAAGTGAAGCAAGTTTATGTTCATTCATGCATACTGTGAGTTGGTTTGAAGGATTCGAAAACTTGGCTTACATTGGAGGATATAAGTAAATTTCAAGAAGGCCAAGAATGAAGAATCAAGCTCAAGTAAAGTAGAGACACTCTCAAGAAGCCTCTACCTAATGAAATCTTGTCTAATGGTAGATTGCAAAATTCTCATTCTTATATTATGGGCATCTACATGCTATAATGGTTGTAAGTATTTCTTGGCAGAATTCAATTTAATAAATGTATTGTTGCCATGACCTAGACATAGAGTGAAATCCTAAGTTCTTAAATGAGTAAAGTGCTATGTGAGGAATTCAAATACTTAGAGCACTTACCAAAGGGGAATTTACTCTATAACTAGTGTTGTGAGTTTGGGCTCTAGGCATAGCTGTTGTTGAAGCTCTTTGCACAGGCGCGGCAGTGCCGCATTCTTAGTGAGGCAGTGTTGTAGTGCTGCAGTGCCACGTGACGGAGCAGCAGTGCCACGCACTCTACTAATCCGCTGTAAGTTTTATTTGTTGTTAATTTTTAGTAGCGCCTATTCACCCCCTCTAGGCGACATCAAGTTCCTTTCACAAAGATCAAAGAGCCGTTGGGCTATCAAAGGGGCTATGTTCGGTCGCTAAGTCCGGTCGCTTCTCTAAGCCAACCAGCGAGCGCCACATCACGCATGTTCAAATCCGAACATTGGCACCATTGTGCGTGCGTTAAACACTCACCGGACGTGCCTCTGTGTCTAATAGGATGCAGACCACTCTAGTGTGGCAGAACCTCCTAAATTATAGGATCCATATGCACTTGTCACTGTCCAACGACCTTTGACAACTAGGCATAAGTTCCTAGTAACTTAAGAAGTCTGTCGGGTGTCCTTGGGGAACCCTAAATCATCCACGATTTCCGAGCAGGATCACATTACAGAGTCATTGCAGTATTACAACATTTATTCAAATATCAATACCAGAGTAAAAACAGCAGAAGTCTTACGATAACTTAGTTTACAAACCAGTTGTTTCAAACCTTACAAACTAAGTTCGATAATTATTACAAACCATAGTAGTAGTGGAGTGGCATTATAATATAATACAAAACACACAATGAAACTGCCCTACCCAAGGGCCACACATTTACTTCTCATCGTCATCACAAGGAACAACTGTCATGCAGCACGATCCAAAATAGATCTGCTCATGAGGCTCACCTGCAACAAGGGTCAACGAACCCTAAGTACAAAAGTACTCAACAAGACTTAACCGAAATATTAACTGATAAACTTAGGAATGCAGGCTCAGGGATTCAAGGTATGGCTTTAACAATAATCAAAGTTCTTGTGCGTAAAAGCTTTTTAACAAAATTCTTTATATAGAAAACTTCATAAAATCATATACAAAGCTGACACGATCTGTGTTGAGATCATGAAACTTCATATCCAACACTTTCTCAACCAGCCTCAAGTTCTAGTTATTAATCTACGATGATGAACAGTGAGTTGAGTCTCCATAACCGAGGAGCAACGACGATTCGAACCGATTATAACCCAGTTGGGAATCCAGACCACACGACATATGTAGATCCCTGACCTACATATACCAACCTACCCTTGGATCCTCTAAAACAAGAACGGGTCCGCGCCACCCGAGAATACAATACTCCACCAATCCAGCCCATTGCCACGTGGGTACACGCTATTCCCACCATCTCTCCACTCCCAGTGCGTGAGTAGCCATTCTCGTAATAGAATAGCTGAGTAAAGGCTTACCGGAGTATGTGGTTGGTACTATAAATTCTCACCTCATGCAATTCAACAACGGACGGACCTTAATCGACACAGGCGGAAAGAACCCGCTCACAAGACCTCCATGTCTTGTGGCTCACACGCACCGAGTCTGCCCGGTCTAGATTTATTACTCCACATTCCCATATCACATGATAGCATAAGTTAACCAAAATTCCGTTTAAAGTTCGCAGGTGACAGGTAATCACCCGACTTTCATCGTTCTAAGCATAGCTAAGCAAAACTAGGCATATACGAATTTAAAACTGGTAATATGGTAAATATGGAATAACAAGGTTGGTAATGCACTAATTTGTTTTTCACTTGGCTCCTAATCACTTAATGCAGTAAAGAGAAGCAAAAGCGAAATCAATTTGTAAAATACAAGGTAGGGTTGTATGCATCCGGGGCTTGCCTTCGTTGACGGAAAAGTCTGGTTCCTACGACGTTTCACAAGTATTCGATCCGACCTCAACAGATGGATTAACCTCCTCCACAACTTGATTAACTATTATGTGTTCACCTTCGTTCACTACACGTAGTAATAGTGCCATGTATAACATGATGCGGAATACAAAACATGATGCTCGATGATGGATGCAAAAATTAACAATTTGAATACAACTTTCCTTCGCGGTACAGTTGCAAGTCAAACAAACTAAATCTTTTTTGTATTACTTACATCAATTGCCAAGGATCATTACCAACTAATGACCCAAGGACATCACTCAATCAAAAATTCAAACAAAACCTAAATCACTAAAGGTTACTATTTGCTTTTAAGAATTAATTAATTAATTAAGAATTATGAAATAGATCAACTTGTTCCAATTGACCTCAAAATTTTTTGTAAATGTTCATTACATGATAACTAAGTGGTAAAACAAATTTCATAATTTTTTGATAAATAAATAAGCCTAGAAAAATCATGGAAATTCATTTATTAATTAATTGAGCAATTTTCATCACATTCAAAAAGTACTGAAAAACATTATTTCATATTTTTATTAAATAATATACATCATAGGGAAGTCACACAAAAAGTTTCATAATTTTTGGAGCTCTAAATAAATCTACACAAAAATAACAAAAACAGACACTATTCATTTATTCCAGAAAATAGAAAAATTCCATTTGAACGTTGAGTCACTGACAACCCGACCCCACCTGTCATCCCTAACCTCGCGCGCTGACCACGGCAACGATGGTGCTGACCGGCGATATCTCGTCGACGGTGAGACCAACGGCGACGGCGAAGGCACTAACATGATCACTACATCACGGCGCATCGATTTGTGGCACAAACACGACCGATTACTGCCTGGACCGAGCACAGCGACGACCATGGTGGGCACAACGGCACGGCCGTGCCACACCGGTGACACAAGCACGGTAGAGGTTAAACACTTAGCACAGAAGGGTTCAGCACCTCACCCCGAACACGACTGAGCAACGAGCAGGGTCGGAGGAGCAACGAAGAGGCTAGTCGATGTTCCGAGCAGGCACGACGGAGCAGATCGTCGTCGGTGGCGATGTTTCGAGAGCTATGGTGGTCAAAATGAGAAACCAATGGTTCAAAGAGTACCACGGCATCGTGGCGAAGCTGAAACAAGACTCAGCAGGGGCAGAGGCTCACCATAACACGCTGGCCACGGCGAGGCACGCTCGATGGAGATGCTATCGGCCGTGGGGAAGAAAGACGACGCGCGGCGAAATTTGGCGAAGTCAGACGACTACGACCGATTGGATGGGTGCATAAGGAAGAGGTGAAGTTATTGAGCACTTTGCTGTGATGACACAGGCGCTGGTTCGACGGCGAGGGCTCAACGGAGCTGCGGCAATGGCACCGGGAAAAACAGAGGAAGGGAAACGGCGAAGAACAGCGACGGCTTAGGCCTTAAGGAGCGGCCAGAAGCGCAAGGAAGCCACACAGGAACCTTCTCCGCACCAGCACAAAGCCGAGGACGTCCACGCGCGCGCCTGGAAGCGAACCGAAGGTCGTCAGCGGTGTAGCTACGGTGGTGAACACTGTTCACAGTATTTACAAGTTTGCCATTCGCCAAAATTCACAAATTACTCTCAAATTTTCATAACAACTCAAAAATCTCCAAAAAACAAAAGTTGTTCAAAATCAAAAGTTCTATAACTTTGCTTTTATAACCAACCCCTAATTCAGTCTAGATTTTGAAATGAACTTTTGAATTCGAATGGGGGAAATTTAACGAATTACGCCTTTTTGAATTACTCCAAATTTTACTAAACAACTTGAAAAACTCCAAAAACAAACTTTGTATAACTTGTCAATCTCTACACTTTTGCTTTTGGGCTCAACCCCAAAATATGCTTACATTTTGAAATGGATTTTTAGGGTAGGGTTTAAATAATGAAAATCAGGGTTTTCTGGAAAATTCAAATCCAAACCAAATTTTGACATGATTCAAACAATTCAATTCAACACTCATAAGACATATGTAAACTTGTTTTAGTGAATGCATATCAAAGTTTGCAATTTGACCAAATGCCTTGCAATGCATATGATGACATGTCATGTTTTTAATATTTAAACACCCGAGGTGTTACAATCCTTCCCCCTAAAACAAATCTCGCCCCGAGATTCAAAGCCATAGAGTAAGTAATGGAAAAGGAAATGTGTCAGTCCAAAACTATCCAAAACTTGTCCATAAAACAGCTGAGGTTCCTTTACAAAACACAACTTGTAGCAACCGAGCTCAACTAACATTACTCTATTCTATATTGACGCTAGAAACTCTGGAAACTTTTCTAACAAGTAATCTTCTGATTCCCAAGTAGCTTCCTCTTCTGAATGTTGATTCCATTGTATTTTATAGAACTTGATTGTCCGTCTTCGAGTAACACGATCTTTCTGATCTAACACTCGGATAGGATATTCGGAATAAGTTAAATCCGGTTCTAGTTCCACTCCTTCAACTTCAACATTCTCTTCAGGCACTCGGAGACACTTCTTCAATTGAGAAACATGGAACACATCATGCACAGCTGCGAGATGTTCAGGTAATTTCAAGCGATATGCCACTTTTCCATAGCTCTCCAAAATTTGATACGGTCCAATGTATCAGGGTGCCAACTTTCCTTTAACACCAAAATGGTTAACTCCCTTCATTGGTGATACTTTCAGATATACAAAATCTCCTTTATTAAATACCAATGGTCTTTGTCTTCTATCCGCATAACTCTTTTGGTGGGACTAAGCTATCTTCAAATTACTCTGTATTTGCCTAACCTTGTCTTCTGTTTCTTTCACAAGGTCAACTCCAAAGAATCTTCTTTCTCCAGGCTCAGACCAACTCAACGATGTTCTGCATCTACGACCATAGAGTGCTTCAAATGGAGCCATTTTAATACTTTCCTGATAACTATTGTTGTATGAGAACTCGGCCAAAGGTAAGCACTCATTCCACTTATTGGAATAGTTAAGGACACAACACCTTAACATATCTTCAAGTACTTGATTGACTCTTTCAGTCTGTCCATCAGTTTGCAGATGATAAGCTATACTATACAGAAGTTTGGTACCTAATGAAGCATGTAAGTGTTTCCAAAAGCTGGAGACAAACTGTGTACCCCTATCTGACACTATGGTCTTTGGTACTCCATGCAAGCTCATGATTCTTGCTAAATATATCTTGGCATATTGGATCGTAGGATATATAGTCTTGACAGGAAGAAAATGTACTGACTTAGTGAGTCGATCTACAATAACCCATACTGAGTCAAATCCTTTTGATGTCTTGGGTAGACCAACAATAAAATCCATACTTATGTCCTCCCATTTCCAAGATGGAATAGGTAATGGTTGTAATTCACCAGCAGACCTCAAATGTATTGCTTTCACCTTTTGACAAGTATCACACTTTGCTATATATCCAGCAATCTCTATTTTCATTTTAGTCCACTAGAATCTTTGCTTCAAGTCATGGTACATCTTGTTACTTCCCGGATGGATAGATAACCTAGTAGCATGTGCCTCTTCTAGAATTGACTGCCGCAACTCAGGAACTTTTGGTACCACCAGGCGATCCTTGAACCATAACACATCTTCATCATCTATGCTAAAGCATTCCGCTTTTCCATTCTTGACTCTTTCCTTGATATGGGCTATACCCTTGTTTTCCTTCTGAGCAGCAATAACTTGATCACGAATAGTGGCTTCAACAATTATGTTGGTCAAACTTCCTTATTGAACTACTTCTACATTCAACTTCTCCATTTCTTGACATAAATTCAAACCCATTGTTCTCACTGTCAGACAATTGCAATAACTTTTGTGACTGAGGGCATCTACAACCACATTTGCTTTACCCGGGTGATAATGTACTTCCAAATCATAATCCTTAATCAGCTCTAACCATCTTCTTTGTCGCATGTTCAACTCTGATTGAGTAAAGATATACTTTAAGCTCTTGTGGTCTGTATACATATGGCACGTATTACCAAGCAGGTAATGCCGCCAAATCTTTAGAGCATGAACCACAGCTGCTAACTCCAGGTCATGAGTCGGATAGTGTTCTTCATGTTGCTTAAGTTGCCTGGATGCATAAGCAATGACTCGGCCTTCTTGCATCAACACACATCCAATACCAATACCTGAAGCATCACAATAAACATCAAACGGCTTCTCGATATCAGGTTGGGCTAGCACTGGTGCAGTAGTTAACAGTCTTTTCAAAGTCTGGAAAGCCTTTTCACATTCAGATGACCAGACAAACTTAACTTGGTTTTTCAACAATTCAGTTATGGACTTTGATATTTTAGAGAAATCTGGAATAAACCGACGGTAATACCCTGCCAAACCCAGAAAACTCCGAACTTGATGAACTGTGGTTGGCGGTTTCCAATCAAGCACATCCTTCACTTTGCTGGGATCAACTGCAACTCCTTCGGCTGACAAGACATGTCCAAGAAATTGCACTTCCTTAAGCCAAAAATCACACTTGCTGAACTTGGCATATAGTTGATGTTCTCTCAAGTGGGTTAGAACAATTCTGAGATGTTCCGCATGTTCTTTCTTATTCTTGGAATATACTAAAATGTCATCAATAAACACCACTACAAACTTGTCTAGCTCAGGCATGAATACTGAGTTCATCAGATACATGAAATGAGCTAGAGCATTTGTCAATCCAAAAGACATTACCAAGTATTCATATAATCCATATCTTGTGGTAAATGCCGTTTTGGGAATATCTTCAGGCTTTATCTTAATTTGGTGATATCCCGACCTCAAATCTATCTTGGAGAAAACTTTGGCTCCGGCCAATTGATCAAAAAGCAAATCTATCCGAGGTAATGGATACTTATTCTTGATGGTCACTTCATTCGACGGACGATAGTCAACACATAACCTCAGGGTCTCATCTTTCTTTTTCACAAAAATTGCCGGGCATCCCCAAGGTGAAGAACTAGGTTGGATAAACCCCTTCTCAATCAATTCTTGTAACTGAGTCTTCAACTCGGCCAATTCCTTAGGTGGCATCCTATAAGCTCTCCGAGAAATCGGAGCTGTTCTAGGTTGCAGCTCTATGTTAAACTGTACATCCCTATCAGGTGGTAGACCGGGTAAATCTTTAGGAAACACGTCTGAAAATTCACACACTACTGGAATATCTCTAATCTCTTTGACAGCAGTTGCACAAATCTTGCCCACTGATCTTCTTAGGGTTGGAAGTTGGATGAGAAGTTGAGAAGTACTATCAGGCAAACTTACCCTTAATGTCCTATTCAAAGCATCTATAATAGCCTTATGCTGATACATCCAATTCATTCCCAAGATTACATCTATATCCTGATCCTTAAGGATAATCATGGTAGTGGGAAAAATATGCCCACCTAGGTTTATGGGTACCTGGTATACCATTTCCTTAGTACACAGACGTCCCCCGGGCGACTGTATAAAGAAACTTTCCTTTGTTGCCCCAATTGAAATTTCATATTTCACGACAAATGTTCTATTGATGAATGAATGCGATGCGCCAGAATCAAAAAGTATAACTACAGGGTGATTGGCAACAGGAAACATACCCATCATCACTGGCTCCCCTTCCGGAATTTCTCCAGCTTGAATATAGAACACCCATCCTATCTTTCTCTCATCTTTGCCCTTCTGTGTATTCTGATTTGGGTTCTTATTTGGTGCCTGACCCTGTTGTTGATTGGCAGGGGCCTTCTGATAATTTTGATTAGCTTGCCTAGGATATGGACATTCCCTAGAGAAATGACCAGTCCTTCCACAATTGTAACACGGATAGTTGTGACCCTGGGACGTTGGAGCATTGCCACCAGGAGCATTGGTCGACTGTGAATTCAGATAGGTTATAGCAGGACGGACATTTGACTGTTGCCCGACGTGAGACTATGGCGGACGGTAAGGAGGATGATTATGATGTACTGGATGATAAATCACCCTCTGCCTCTTCTGATTTCCCCCAAAAGATCCGGACGGCATACTCTTTTTCTTTTTGAGCTCCTTATGCTACCGATACTTTGACTCTGAAGCAATTGCAATATTTACGGCCTCATGATAAGTGACATTGGTGCAAGTTGTCATCATTGTTTGCAGCTTGGTATTCAAACCTCTCATAAACCACCTCTTCTTCTTTGCATCAGTATTGACATGTTCTGATGCATATTGTGACAGGTGATTAAATCTTCCCACATACTGCATCACGGTTTGATCTCCTTGCTTCAAAGCAAGGAATTCATCTAGCTTCATTGCCATCACTCCTTCAGGGATATAATGGGCTCTGAAGGCAGTACGGAACTCAGCCCAAGTTATTGGAATGCCAGCTGGTTGCATAGCCACTAAGTTCGCCCACCAAGCACTTGCTGCTCCTCTAAGTTGCTGGGTGGCAAACGTAGGTTTCTGATACTCCGTGCATGGAATAAGGTCAAATTTCTGCTCCATGGTTCGAAGCCAGTCATCAGCCTCCAATGGTTCATCTGCCTTGGTGAACACCAGTGGTCTTGTGTCTGTAAAATCAACATATATAGCCTCCTGTCTGTTATGGTGGCGACCACGGTTTCCTTACATCTAATTCTGATTATTTAGAGCTATCTAATGAAGCAAACGAGAATTTTCGGCCATCACATTGACAAGTGTGGTTATAGCATCAGCCAGATTTGTTGGAACTGGTGGCGGATCTAGAATACCATCCTCATCTTGTGAAGTTCCAGGAATATACGAACCCCGCATACGACGCATCTGCTCATAACAAACCAAACTTTATTCACAAGCCTTTATTGAATTGCACAAAAGCTTACTCCAGACACATTACATAGGGTTTACTAATAAAACACCAGAACCTATAAGTACCAAAACAAAACTACATAACTTAACTATAACTAACTATTATACAACTCTACTCCTTTCCGTGATTACTTCAAACTTCAGGCTCGGTATCCATTCCAGAATTATTACCGCCTTCATCATCACTTTCATTGATCATTACTAATTCTTTAGGATCTTCTTCTTCCTCTTCCGATTCGTTATCATCGGCAAGGATGACACCGAGGTCCATTGCATCAGCTTGGGGCTCATGATTTGGATTTAGTAGATTGCTAAGCCTATGAACTTCCTCATGTAGATAGGTATTATGTTCTTCTAAATCTTCTACATAGAATTCTAGCTCATGAGTTCTATCTCTAGCTACATTTTCCCTGTACCAAGCTTCATTTCTTCCCTCCACCATACGAACTAACATGCTTTCGTAGTTCCTGTGCGCGGTGATGAGACGCCTCAATTGATCCTGTAATTCTCCTACCTGTATAGCATCCAAGGCCCTATCTCTTGTAGCTTGTGCTAATTCTACAAAAATCCTCTGTATCTCTGCCTGGGGATCAGGCCTAGAACTGCTACTGCTAGCACCGTCATTTCTAGAGGCAAGTTGGTGACGAGGAACTCCTTTGGGTCTAGTGGACTTACGGGGCGTCATCTTGGCACGAGCCATACTGTAGGAAGCTAATTTAATCCAAGTAAGACCATTTGATCAAAGTCTAAAGAGCAGCTATGATGGATTACATTACTCAAACCAGACTCACTACTCAACTCCAGACTAAGAGGTGAAGGAAGTAACGAGTGAATTAATCATGATGCATGAATCGTTCTTACGAACAAAAACATCAAAGTTTATAATGCACATAAACAACATTTATTTTTTTTATATAGGGCATAGTAAGATTACTACTCCACCATACAAAACCTTTTTAGTCAAATAAGGAATGGTGAGAAGGAAATAAGATAAGTCAGAAGCAATTTGGACCAAATTATCAAGTTAAATTTAGTCATCCAAATCATTTTGAAGTTTTTGTAAAACAATACAACAAAAACCTTGTAACGATCGCTCTGATACCATTCTATGGCAGAACCTCCTAAATTATAGGACCCACATGCACTTGTCACTATCCAACGACCTTTGACAACTAGGCATATGTTCCTAGTAACTTAAGAAGTCTGTCGGGTGTCCTCGGGGAACCCCGAATCATCCACGATTTCTAAGCAGGATCACATTACAAAGTCATTGCAGTATTACAACATTTATTCAAATATCAATATCAGAGTAAAAACAGCAGAAGTCTTACAATAACTTAGTTTACAAACCAGTTGTTTCAAACCTTACAAACTAAGTTCGATAATTATTACAAACCGTAGTAGTAGTGGAGTGGCATTATAATATAATACAAAACACACAATGAAACTGCCCTGCCCAAGGGCCACACATTTACTTCTCATCGTCATCACAAGGAACAACTGTCATGCAGCACGATCCAAAATAGATCTGCTCATGAGGCTCACCTACAACAAGGGTCAACGAACCCTGAGTACAAAAGTACTCAACAAGACTTAACCAAAATATTAACTGATAAACTTAGGAATGCAGGCTCAGGGATTCAAGGTATGGCTTTAACAATAATCAAAGTTCTTGTGTGTAAAAGCTTTTTAACAAAATTCTTTATATAGAAAACTTCATAAAATCATATACAAAGCTGACACGATCCGTGTTGAGATCATGAAACTTCATATCCAACACTTTCTCAACCGGCCTCAAGTTCTAGTTATTAATCTATGATGATGAACAGTGAGTTGAGTCTCCATAACCGAGGAGCAACGATAATTCGAACCGATTATAACCCAGCTGGGAATTCTAGACCACACGACATATGTAGATCCCTGACCTACATATACCAACCTACCCTCGGATCCTCTAAAACAAGAATGGGTCCGCGCCACCCGAGAATATAGTACTCCACCAATCCAGCCCATTGCCACGTGGGTACATGCTATTCCCGCCATCTCTCCACTCCCGGTGCACGAGTAGCCATTCTTGTAATAGAATAGCTGAGCAAAGGCTTACCGGAGTATGTGGTTAGTACTATAAATTCTCACCTCATGCAATTCAACAACAGACGGACCTTAATCGACACAGGCGGAAAGAACCCGCTCACAAGACCTCCATGTCTTGTGGCTCACACGCATCGAGTCCACCCGGTCTAGATTTATTACTCCACATTCCCATATCACATGATAGCATAAGTTAACCAAAATTCCATTTAAAGTTTGCAGGTGATAGGTAATCACCCGACTTTCATCGTTCTAAGCATAGCTAAGCAAAACTAGGCATATACGAATTTAAAACTGGTAATATGGTAAATATAGAATAACAAGGTTGGTAATGCACGAATTTGTTTTTCACTTGGCTCCTAATCACTTAATGTAGTAAAGAGAAGCAAAAGCGAAATCAATTTGTAAAATACAAGGTAGGGTTGTATGCATCCGGGGCTTGCCTTCGTTGACGGAAAAGTCCGGTTCCTGCGACGTTTCACAAGTATTCGATCCGACCTCAACAGATGGATTAACCTCCTCTGCAACTTGATTAACTATTACGTGTTCACCTTCGTTCACTACATGTAGTAACAGTGCCATGTTTAACGTGATGCGGAATACGAAACATGATGCTCGATGATGGATGCAAAAATTAACAATTTGAATACAACTTTCCTTCGCGGTACAGTTGCAAGTCAAACAAACTAAATGTTTTTCGTATTACTTACATCAATTGCCAAGGATCATTACCAACTAATGACCCAAGGACATCACTCAATCAAAAATTCAAACAAAACCTAAATCACTAAAGGTTACTATTTGCTTTTAAGAATTAATTAATTAATTAAGAATTATGAAATAGATCAACTTGTTCCAATTGACCTCAAAAATTTTTGTAAATGTTCATTACATGATAACTAAGTGGCAAAACAAATTTCATAATTTTTTGATAAATAAATAAGCCTAGAAAAATCATGGAAATTCATTTATTAATTAATTGAGCAATTTTCATCACATTCAAAAAGTACTGAAAAACATTATTTCATATTTTTCTTAAATAATATACATCATAGGGAAGTCACACAAAAATTTTCATAATTTTTGGAGCTCTAAATAAATCTACACAAAAATAACAAAAACAGACACTATTCATTTATTCTAGAAAATAGAAAAATTCCATTTGAACGTTGAGTCACTAACAACCCGACCCCACCTGTCATCCCTAACCTCGCGCGCTGACCACGGCAACAACGGCGCTGACCGGCGATATCTCGTCGACGGCAAGACCAACGGCGACGGCGAAGGCACTAACATGATCACTACATCACGGCGCATCGATTTGTGGCACAAACGCGACCGATTACTGCCTGGACCGAGCACAGCGACGACCATGGCGGGCACAATGGCACGGCCGCACCACACCGGCAACGCAAGCATGGTAGAGGTTAAACACTTAGCACAGAAGGGTTCAACACCTCACCCCGAACACGACTGAGCAACGAGCAGGGTCGGAGGAGCAACGAAGAGGCTGGTCGACATTCCGAGCAGGCACGGTGGAGCAGATCGTCGTCGGTGGCGATGTTCCGGGAGCTGTGGTGGTCAAAATGAGAAACCAATGGTTCAAAGAGTACCACGGCATCATGGCAAAGCTGAAACAAGACCCAGTAGGGCAGAGGCTCACCGTAACACGCTGGCCACGGCGAGGCACGCTCAATGGAGATGCTGCCGACCGTGGGGAAGAAAGACGACACGCGGCAAAATTTGGCGAAGTCAGACGACTACGACCGGTTGGATGGGTGCACAAGGAAGAGGCGAAGCTGTTGAGCACTTTGCTGTGATGACATAGGCACTGGTTTGACGGCGAGGGCTCAACAGAGCTGCGGCAATGGCGTCGGGAAAACAGAGGAAGGGAAACGGCGAAGAACGGCGACGGCTTAGGCCTTAAGGAGAGGCCAGAAGCGCAAGGAAGCCACGCAGGAGCCTTCTCCACGCCAGCACGAAGCCAAGGATGTCCACGCGCGCGCCTAGAAGCGAACCAAAGGTCGTCGACGGTGTAGCTACGGCGGTGAACACTGTTCACAGTATTTACAAGTTTGCCATTCGCCAAAATTCACAAATTACTCTCAAATTTTCATAACTCAAAAATCTCCAAAAACAAAAGTTGCTCAAAATCAAAAGTTCTACAACTTTTCTTTTATAACAAACCCCTAATTCAGTCTAGATTTTGAAATGAACTTTTGAATTCGAATGGGGGAAATTTAACGAATTACGCCTTTTTGAATTACTCCAAATTTTACTAAACAACTTGAAAAACTCCAAAAACAAACTTTGTATAACTTGTCAATCTCTACACTTTTGCTTTTGGGCTCAACCCCAAAATATGCTTAGATTTTGAAATGGATTTTCAGGGTAGGGTTTAAATAATGAAAATCAGCGTTTTCTGGAAAATTCAAATCCAAACCAAATTTTGACATGATTCAAACAATTCAATTCAACACTCATAACACAAATGTAAACTTGTTTTAGTGAATGCATATCAAAGTTTGCAATTTGACCAAATGCCTTGCAATGCATATGATGACATGTCATGTTTTTAATATTTAAACACCTGGGGTGTTACATCCAGGGTCGGTCAAAAATAGAGAGCTCCCAGAGCGTGTTTTTGATGACCGGACACATCAGGTGAAGGGTGATCGGATGTGCTGGTGCATCCATTCTTCACTATGCTCCACCGCGAGGCTGATGGCAGCGTACGTTATTGATGACCTGATGCGGCCCCTGTGCATCCGGTCACAAACACTGTTCATGATCTGATCACGAGGTCGCCCTACACCTTCTCTAGATCCACTGATCGGACGCGTGTCTGGCATCTGATCCCTGCATCCGGTCAAGCCATCGTGGTTGACCGAGACCAAGGGTTAGGTACCAGACGTGCAGGACCACCCCGACAGCAGTGTTTGGTCCTTCCCCTTCTCCTCCTTTTCTTTTTCTAAGTCCACAACCACTTCACCCTTGCTTCTAAGTTGCTAACCACAAAGTGTAGAACTTGTGTGCATTTGTGTTAACATTTTTCCAAGTATTTTTAAGGGTTAAATGTTAGCACACTACGTCCTTAATGCATATGCAAGAATCATGTCACTTAGTGGCACTCGATAAACCGTTTAGCCAAAGATTTTCCCTCTTTATAGTATGACTATCGATCCTAAACATGATCACACTCTCTATAATGTCTTGATCACCAAAACAAAAACCTATCTTATACCTTTGCCTTGATCTCCTTGGTTTTTGTTTTTCTCTTTCTTCTTTTCCAAGTTGAGCACTTGATCATCTTTAGGTCATCACCATCCACCATGATCATCATCTAGATCCACCACTTGGCATGGGACTATTCTTTCATGTCTACACACTTAGCACAAGGATTAGTCCCAAGGTTTCATCAATTATTCAAAACCAAACTAGGGCTTTCAATCTCCCCCTTTTTGTAATTGATGACAACCTTTTCACAATGAAATTCAATGAAATCTTTTTGGATTCATGTTGCTTGCCCAAGCATTTTACCATGTGTAAAGGATATGGACAAGTTTCATAAACTCAAATTGGTAGCGTTAGCTCCACCTACATATGTGCTAAGAGTTTGGATTTGAAATCTTGCACATATGCATAGATAGAAAGTGTGGGAGAGTAATGACTACCAAATGATGCTAAGGTGTAAATAATGGACCTTTGAAGCGTAATACCAATCGGATTTTCCATTTGAACACCATTCTTAGCACCATTGTTTGCTAGATACCACTTGAAACACAAAGACAAACTAGATACCTCGTGAGATCAACATTAGAATCAAGGTACTAGTATTACTTGTGAAAACCAATTCAAGTGTCTAGCTATCCTATGCATGCTAGTTTTTCATTTCATCAATCAAGCCTATAACTAGCATACACCACACAAGCATCCTCACACCTATGTGGCTTGTGTAGGAGTGCTTGGGAGCCCTCTAACTCACTTGTGCTTGCAAGAGTGTGAATTAATTGTGAGTGAGTGATTCTAGTGCGTTACATTGTGAGATTGCATCGAGTGGCACTAGGTGTTCAAGTTGCAAGACGGTGGTGCTTATTACTATTGGAGGTTGCCACCTCCTAGATGGCTTGGTGGTGAGTTCTCCGTCGTGAAGCACGCAAGAAGATTGTGTGGTGCTCCAAAGAAGGATTTGTGAGGGGTACCGTGCTCACCCCTTGGGAGCTACGAAGAGCAACACTAGTAGAGTGTGTCATTGAGCTACCCTTAGTTGTGGGTTGGTTCTTGCGATGCCCAACATGTGGGCTTGGCGGGTGATGCCAATCAACCGCTGAACCACCAAGTAAGCAGTTGACACAACAGGGACTAGCTTGGTGGCAACCAAGTGAACCTCAGGATAAAAATCATCGTGTCAACCATGTTCATCCTGCTGGTTTGCAATTCCCCAACACAAGCTCATATTTACTTTCATATATATTGTGCTTGTGTAGTTGCTCTTGTAATTAGTTAGCTTGTGTAGCTTGCTAGTTACCTTCTTGCTTGTGTAACATAGACATAGCTCTTGCATGACTAATTTGGTTTGAGCAACCTTGTTAGTCACATTGCTTAGTTTGTGTAGCTAAGTAATTTGCGCTCTCTAATTTGGCTTGTGTAGCCTTGTTATTGAGCATTGCTAGTGAGCTTAGGAGCTTTGTGCTTTTGCTTACTAGATTGTGTAGGAGCTCCTCTGGCTGCTTGAATACTAGTTGCCTAGGTTGGTGTTACCTTTGCTTCTAGCATTGATTAGGTGAGCTCTAGCTAGCCCAACACCTTTGTTGCCTAATTAGGATCTTTATAAGGTGCTTGTGAACATAGATAGAGGGGTGTAGTTTTGGCCAGATCGATAGTTTTAATTCTGCATTTGTTTCGGTTAGCCGGTGCGTTTATTTTTAAGAAAGGACTATTTACCCCCCTCTAGTCTGCCATCTTGACCCTACAGAGAGGTCGAGCATGACTGAGCATGACTGTGAAAGATCCTAAATGGCTAGAGGGAGGGGTGAATAGCCTAATAAAATTTTCTACAAACAACACTTAGCCAAGAGGTTAGACAACTAAATGGCGTATAGCAAGTTTTGTACTAGCCTACTAAAAATGCAAGCCACCTATCCATAATTCTAGTTGCTATGATTACTATGTCACACAATAGCTAAGCCACTACTTTCTAAGATAGTGAGCTCTCAAAAACTAACTAAAGACACTCACTTACCAAACTAACAAGCTCTCTAATACTAGCTACTCTAAAGAGCTTGATCAACTAGAATGTAAATACAAGTGTTGTTCTAGGCCTTAGCCTTCGAACACCAGGTTGCCACATGAACGAATCAGGTAACCGGACCCTAGGGTGAACACTGGGTGGAGAAAACAAAACTCAAGTATTCATAATGGAACTATGTCTCTCCCTCCTTACAATCCCCGTCTTAGGGGCTCTTCATACATGCCCGTAGGCCTTCCATGGATGAAAATACCCTTCTACCTGCTACATATTCAAGGAATATTCCCGTCTACCTGGGACTCATTCGCCTTTTGGGATATATCACCTGCCTTAGGTAGCGTCGGCCCTCTGATTATCATGTTGTGCCGCCCTTTTGCTGACCGAGCGGTCCCCAGCAGGTTGGGGTTATCGGTGCCCTATCCCTAGGTGAGCTCTCCCTCGGGCAAAAACCTACAAGGTCAGGCACACAAGCAAACGACAAGCATTCGACTAGGTGAAATGGCCCACACAACCACTATGATAACTGGTATGCTTACACCTCTTCACCATGACAAAAGGAGTGGACCCAGCACCTGGATCGTCTGGGCCCAAAATACACGACTAAGAAATTCTCCTTAGCGGCATGATAGCGGCTTCTCACTCTAGCAAAAAAGGCAATGAATCTCGAGGGATGCAGGGCTGGCCTTTTCGCCCAAGTGAAAAGACATTAGACCCCTGCCAACGCTAGTTGTGCCACCATTTCGCCCTGGTGAAACAACATGTGATACTTGAGTCGTGCTTCGTGTTTCCCTTTCATCCGCACGCGTCCCACGTCCTTTCACTATGGCGAATAGGGGGCCTCTTGGGAGGTGATGGCGTACAAGCCCCATGGGGGTGCCAAGGGCTTGGCATGCCCCCAACATTAGCCCTTGGCATTGCTCAAACGTCTTTTGCCTTTTGCGTGGATGCCATGGCCGTTATTCAAATGACTTTGCCACGGGGCTCGGACGCTGTCCCCAATAAAGAGTGGAGGACTGGACCGTCTTTTATTTTAATATATCATTATTTTATTATTATATTATTTATTTTTATTTATTTATTATTATTATTCATGAACCTATTAACTGATTCCATTTTTTCGATTTGCGTGTCGCAGTTACTGTTTCGCGGCAGCTGGGCCATCGCAACGGTCATGCAAACCATCGCGGTGGTTCCTTGGAGCGTGTGCCACCTGCTAGGTGGCTATATAAGCCCCCCGGGAGGGGGAAGCCATGCGCTCCCTTCTTTCCTCAGCTCTCAATTATAGGCATATGTTCGCTTTTTGCCCTTTCGCTTGCATTGTTCTTTGGCTTCGTTCACTGGTGCAGGGCTTCGCTCTTCGCAAGTTCTCTATAGTTAAGTTTCGTCTGACTTTTGCTTTATCTTTGTTCACTTCTCACTTCTGGTTTATGTTGGTTTTTGCCTTTTTATTATTTTTTCATTTCTTTACTATTTTTGCTTGTCCTTTTGTTGTGCTATGTGCGCGAATAGATGTCAAGTGAGTCATCGTCTGTTGAAAGCTTGTCCTGCGGGAGCTGATCTGGCAATTGTAGCTCGGAGTCCTGAACTCATTCACCGAGCCACGTGGATCAAATGGTAAGTGAATTGCTGAACAGGCAGGATGACGATTTGATGTCGGTAGCTACGGCAATGGGTGGTCACAGTCCTTTGCCTGATGAAGTAGTTGAGGATACCAAGGTGGATGTAGAGGTGGTGGAGGAGGGTGAAGAGGCTAAGACAACTGGACTGGCGCCTTCTGGTTCAAAAGAGCGTGCAGATCTTTCTCCGGCTACTTACCGAATAGGGCGATCGCGTGTGACAGAGGAGGACCTTGATGATTATGTTGGTCGTGGTCTCATAAAGGCTTACCATCATAGTTTGTGCCGTGCTCTAGAGAGAGAGGAGGTTCCCAAACTAGAGTTGTATGAGGCCATAGTTTTTTGTGACTTCTTTGAAGCGGGGCTGCGTTTCCCTTGTGAAGATTTTGTTGGTGAGGTGCTACAACACTTACTTGCAAATCCATTAGCTTACTCTGAACACCTTCGCTCGGCTCGGTGTTTTCGTTATGGCGCTCAAAATGTCTAGGTGCACCCCATATGTAGACACTTTCACTCATTATTACGAGACACAACTGCATAAGAAGGTTGTCACAGACAAGAGGAGGAAGGTAGAGATGGTCGCCCACTATGGGTCTTACAACTTCATGCCAAAGAAGACTCGAGGCACCATGACCACAGTGCCAGCTTATCGAAACAAATGGCCATGCTGGATGAAGTACTGGTTCTATTACCGAGTGTGCTCCGACGAAGACGTTGCTAATGCGCTGGCAAATAATCTGCCGAAAGCGCATAGTGTTGTTTGTGAAATGACTTTTATGGAAGGGTCCGCAAATAATCTGTGGATGCTTTCGCCCTGACATCCCGATGGTAGGTCAGTTGAGATTTGGTTGAGGAGTGGATTGCGTGCGATAGCCCACCATTAAGTAGCGAGACCCGATTCCCTGAGTTGGAACGATGGGACGGGTATGTTTACCCCAAAATCGATGTCGCTCCATCGAACGCCTATTCGACCGATTTTAGTTTTGTGAATCATATAGAGCATAAGGCCGATTAGATTATTGGGTTTTATGGAGACAAGGAGCACAAAGGCAAATGTCAGTGTTTGGCCAGAAAGAGGCGCTTGAATCGTGTCTTTGAAGCGATGGGCCTTTGCTATGCTGCCTGCGATGGTCCTTCGACAAGTCTTTCGGTCGAAGATGTGGCCCCACATGGTCAGGGGACATGAGGTTGAAGGGGTAGATGGAGAAAGGTGATGGCGGGGCGTGGGGTGAGTACCGCTACGTTGGAGTCACGCAAGCAAAAATGCGGTAGGTGTTGATATTTCTTAACGACTATTGGAGGATTCCGTAAGCACACAGAACTATTGTGTAGCACTTCGCTCGGTGAGTACGAGTGTCAAATTTATAATTTATCCCATAGGAAGGCGGAAGGCAAGAATTTATAAGTGAACTAGGATTTGCTAGAGGAAGGCTTGAGTTGATCCTAGGTAGGTGAATGATAGTGAAGGATGAGTGTGAAATACCTATACTAACTACTAAATACAAGCTAACCAGAGATAGCTAGGTGGGAGAGCGAGCGATATATCTTTCTAGTAAGTAAGGGTAAACAAATGACTAGGAGAAATGTGATAGTACTTCGGGGCACAGCCCGCCTACCAACTAGGAGAATTAAATAGACAAGGTCTGCCATGAGTCCTATGATTTAATAACTAGACCTATCATGGTGGAATACAGAGGATGGACAAGGCTGTCACCACTTGCCACCTACCACAATCTATCCGGAGGCCTAGCCGTATCCATAGGTAATCATAGCCTAAGCACCCTAACTAGATGAAATGAGATCAAAGCACCCTAACTAGATGGTGGAACCGGTACTAACGAAAGACTACTAATGATAAGATAACCTATGCTACTAATGCCAAACAATAAGCACCTAAGCTCACTAATGATGAACACTAACAACTAAGTACTTAAAGTAAAGCAAGCAATACTAGAATAAAGTACTAAAATAAATATTGAATAAAGTAATGCAGAAATGAAAGAATTACAAAGGAGATATAAAAGACCCAAAAGACTCTTCTGGACTCCGAGAAGCTCCACTCTTGCTCTACTCCACTACTAGACTACTACTCTATAGCTAATGCTAAGCTAGAAAGCTAAGAGAAGCTTGGAAATGAATGGGCACTTCTCCACTGAGCTCCACACCCACTATTTATAGTGTATAGTGAGGGGAGGGGTATTTATACGTAGCCAGGAGGTCGGTGGAGAACCTAGGGCACCAGGAGGAGGCAGGGGGCGCCGGCCTGCCCTTGGTTCCACCGCCTCTTGATCCAATGGTGATGGTTCGCTCCCAATGGTGGTTACTTGGACAGTACATGTTGAAATTCGGGTAGGAGGTCGGTTGGTAAGTCGGTGGAGAGCTCTCAAGTCTACGACAATGGGCCCATGAATCCACCGGCATCAAATCTCATTCATTGATCAAACTAACTTGAATGGAGGCTTCTCATTGGCTAAGGAGGAGCTCCCACTAATCATTGACATGGCATCGCCACTTTGGGGGGCCGAGCGGCGCCTGCCTATGGGCCCAAGTGGCCCTGCCACGTCCACTTGCTTCATATGTCCATGTTCTTCACCATTTTATCCTATTTTTTGCCATATTTCATGCATACAAATAATTCTAGAAGCACAAGTGGAACTAGGTGAAATTTCAACATAATTCTACACATGTGATGACGATTTACCTCACTTTACTATGCTTTTGGGTGAAATGTTGATTGTCAAAACGGGTGTAAGTGACCGTCAATAGTGGTTGTCACAGAACCAACCAATTTATGAGAGCACAAGTACAAAAACAATCGCCGAAACGATCAAATTCTCGAACTTGAGCCCATATAAACCCGGTAGTCAACTAAAATCTCGAAGGATTTCAAACCAACTTGCATACAACCAAGATCACAGTAATTCAACATAACATATCGTACGTTACAACATTTCGCAGACGTTCGCAAATAGATTACATCAACACAGAGTCATCGTTATTACAAAACAAGTCTTGTAAACATGCGGAAGCAAATAGTTTAACTCACACACCCAAGTTCAAATACACATTCTAGTTCGCTGATCACAGCCCGCAAAAGCATTCAGATAAGAGAACAGAGATCATGCCTATGATCTAGTCTTTATCACCCACCGGGTGGAGACAATACTTACAGAATCCCTGATATAGAAGGTCATCTGCAACAAGAGGGAAATAAACCCTGAGTACGGGAATGTACTCAGCTAGACTTACCCATCGAAAACCAAACAAAGGACACCAAGGATTATGCATAGCTGAATATAGTGGATCTGGCTGACACTTTCTTTTTGCAGAAAAGCATAAGTAATATGATTAACTCTTATCCTGACTAGCAATGACTTTTTAGCCATTAACCTGTCATCTACATTAGCACCTATACTAAGCAATCATTTTATTAGGGTGCAAACATTAATAACCATATCAGGTATTCATTGTGGCAACCTTATCATCATCATCCATTTAACCATATCGTTAAATTAATTGAATCTACGTTGCCGCTGCTCAGTCAAGTTCTCACTATCCGGGAGAGACAGTGATTTGAATCGATTCCTATCCAGCTGGAGGGGTATTCCTAAACACAAACCCTGCTTCCCCCGTTAGGGTCGCAAACAAGTCACCTTTGGTACGATTCAGGAGTCGCGAGTCTGAATAGATTGGCATTCTCAGAGAACCACTCTGCCAAGGTTGTTCGGGACTCTAACCCGCCTTGGACTTATGCCAATGGCTCTCCGCACATCCTTACTACCTCCAGAATGCACGCCACTGCTCGTGTCCCTGGCCTGAGTCGAGCTACTAGGCTTCGTGGTCGGAACGACTTATCCGGCCAGCTAAGTGTTAGGCTGCGTTCAACATGACATGAGGACGTACAGCATATCGGTCCTTAAATGACTCAGACGGAGTCACTATGTCCAAACCTACACAAGACTCCGCCCGGTCTTAATTCATTATTAACATGGTTCTTTTCCACGATAGCAAATATAGCCAACCGTGATCCACCTCTTCCTAAAGCTCGCAGGTGATAGGAAATCACCTGACTTCTACCGCACTAAGCATGACTAAGCATTTAACCCATTCCTGAACTTAAATAGGATTCTAGTGTGATATCTGGACAAGAAAGGATATATAATGCAGCAATTGGTTCCAACCAATTCCTATACTTAACGCATCATCAACAATAAAAGATACTCAATGTATTTGTAAAAACATGGGAGGCTTAATATGCTCTGGGGCTTGCCTTTCAGGAACGAGGAAGGCTGGTGGTTAGGGCACTCGGGCAATTCCTCCGCGGCGGCTGCTTCATCGGCTTCCTGCACCTCGGGCTCCTCCTCCTGGTTGGCTCCCTCGAACTCCAGCAACGTCACTCCCTTTGGCACACCTATTGCATGAATGCGCAAGATAAATATCATGGATGCACATGATGAATGTCAGGGATGCTCGGGGAATGTGCATGTTCGCTGTAGTTTGCATATTCCAACTTAGGCCCTATTCAAATCACTTTACTTACCAAGTTTATACAACCTAATGTATAATTGCCATCTTCAGTTAATGACCTAGCACCTGCACCTAAGCATATTCTCAAGTTAGGCTAACCCCTAAACAATCAATGAGAACATTGCACAAGCATACACTCAAGCATTTGTATTTCAACAAAATGAAGACTATGTAGCGGTATAGTAAACTAGCCATAACTGGAGTAAACATTGCACAAGCTTATGAAATTGTCTACAATTCATTTTCAGACCTCAAAGCATGATTCAAACCTTTACCAGGTCGAATTCATAAATCAACAGAACTCTGTCCTCACAAGACAGAGAGTAAGCAAAAACTAGAACCTAACTTTAAACAACTGTAGTTTCTAAACTACTGGGCCAAATGCCCTCAAATTTTGACAGGAGCTAGATACCTAAATTATCTACAACTCTTGTATTCACCACATCCTCAGAAAATCAAATATCATGGGGAACTTTCTAAAGTCCCCAGATCTGTCCAGAGGGACATAATGCAAACGAATAATTAATAACTTATGATGTAAACACACAATTGGACAAAACTAACTCTACTCACCTATCACACATATCATAGGAACACCAGAAAGTAGGGTGTTCATCCCCAAAACATTTCTTTTAATACCTTTCTTAATTTATTTAATTAATTAGAGGAATAGTAAACATATATGAAAACTACACTATTAAATCTACAAAAATGACAGTAGACACTACATGCCCTAAGTAGCCTACCATAAAAATTTCACACCATTTGAGTAAGTATAACAGCCTACACAAAAATGGTAAGGCGGAATGGCTTAAAATGGCATAATTAGGAAACCTTAGTGAAAAGTGTCAAGCAACAGATTTCATATTTTACATAGCATCCTTAAGGTACTAAGATACTACCTACCAAGTTTCATGGCCATAGGATTCCTAGATAATTTACAAAAATTCACCCAAGTATCCACCAATGATAAAAGGAAAATCTATAACTCAAAAACTACACATGCAATGTCTCTCAAATTTTGACCAGAGCTTCTACTAAATAATACTAGCTTACCCACAAAATTTCACAATTTTTGGATCACAGAAACTAAAGATATGATTTAAACAAGTTTGCATGCATTCAAAAACACTTTTCAAGTTCCTATTTAATTCATCCAAAATTTCTACATAAAGTGCTCAAGACATATTTTTCTTAAATACTAGACCTCACTGTGAGTCTAACAAAATTTGAATCACAGTATTTGGATCTACACAAATGGAGTTACAAAATTTACAAAACAACATTCAAAACTGAAATTTGAACTAGCTTATGACTTAAATAGTCACTGACATGTGGGACCCGGTTGTCAGCCGAACCCACTGGTCAGCGAGACAAAACAGGGGAGGCAGCGACGACGGTGCGGCACATGGCGAAGCTCGCCGACGGCGGCTCCTCCAGCAAAATCGACGGCACCGGCGTGCTCCCCAAGGTCCCCCGCGTCGATTGACCCCCTAAGCCTAGACCCTAGCGGCCCCTAAGCACGCCGACCATGGCGCACGGTGGCTCGGCCATGGTGCACGGCGGTGTGCGGCCGCGTTCCGGCATGACCGGACCGGCTTGGTCGGTAATGTCTTCACAGGAGCAACTACATGAGATGGGGAAGACGAGACGAGGGCTAGGGATAGAAGAATGGTGCGGTGGTGCGCTGGCCACGGTGAGCGCCAACTCTGGCGAGGCTCAGCCATGGCGGGTGGTGGTGGAATGGTCACAGCGACCTTACCAAAGCTTGAATGGCTCGGCTAAGTGGTGGAGGACGTAGAGGCGAACACGGCAGAGCTACGGTGAAGACATAACGCGTGTTTTTGCAGCGGTGCGTGAGCTCGGCGACGGCGAAGCTCCGCGGCAGCAATGGCGGAGCGGCTACTTGCTGGCTACGCTGCTGTGGCGAGCGGAGGAACGCAGAAAGAGGTAGAACACGTGTGGAGGGCAGCCGGGCGTTCTCCACTTCAAGACGGCCAGCGCGCGGCGTGGTCAGGACGAGCCGGGTGCGTGGCGGCCACGCGGCGGCCATCGTCTGACCTCGATCAGCCATGACCGGTCTGAACTTCTTCGTTTCAGAGTTCATGATACCGACTGACAGGCTAAGTTTGATAGAGATTTACTCCTAAATCAAGATGAGTTAGTGGAAGAAATGTTCATGAAAGTTATAGAGCTATAGTAGGGCTACAACTTTGATTTAGAAATCAACAGCCAGTTCTCCATGGATCAAGAGTTGTATCAAGCCAAAGTGGGCTCAATCAAACTGAAATTGCATTTAGGACTTAGCAAATTTTTTCAAGTGTTGGCTCAGCTTTAAATTCTGACTTGTGGGTCCCTTTGAACATGTTGTGCATATTTTCATGACTTGGCTTCTAAACAAAGTTTGTTCTTCATAAAATTTGCTACAACTTTGTTTTAGGTTGCTCAGACATGCAAACATCCTAAGCTACACTTTTTAAATAGTCAAACCAAAGTGTTTAGGGGTCAAAATGGTCAAACCATGACTTGGGAACCTAATTAGTCAAAGTGATCAACATGAACAATGTTCCAAATGACATCCTAGGTGTAACTAAGTTACTTACAAGAATTTTTAGCCACACCATACATTGGTCACACAAGAATCAAGCAAGGTATGTACTGAAACAATGAAAACACATGAAATGTTACAAATGTTTCATAATCTTGTTGCATAGTATTAACTAACTTTGTTTCACTAAAGTGAGTGGCACATGTTGCACTTAAGTGTTGCACACTTTTCATTTCATAAAGGAAACAACACACATGAAACATAACAATACGTTGCAATGTTTCAAAGACATGTTTCATGTGATATAAGCTTGTGAATGAATGAATGATGCTCATGTCCATGAAATGCAAGTGCAAATGTGGAAGCTAAACACCTGGGGTGTTATAGCCCTCCCCCCTTATAAAAATCTCGTCCCGAGATTTGAAAAGTGTACCATTGTTGATAGAATTCCTTATAACCATCCCTCAAGTAATCTTCCATTTCCCATGTTGCATCGCGTTCACTACCCTGATAACTCCACATGACTTTGTAGAACTTGACCACCCGACTTTGAGTCACTCGCTCACGAGTGTCAATCACTCGAACCAGCTTTTCTTCAAAGGTCAAATCAGATTTTAACTCGATATCCCCCAATGGAACTCTCTCTTCCGGACGCGAAGACATTTCTTCAATTGGGATACATGAAAGACATTGAAGATAGCACTCATCTCAGGAGGTAATTGAATCTTGTACGCCACCTTACCACTTTGTCCAATGATTTCAAATAGACCAACATATCTCGGTGCAAGCTTTCGCTTCACACCAAACCATTGGACACTCTTCATAGGTGAGACTTTCAGATAAATGAAGTCTCCAACTTCAAACTCGATAGGTTTTCTACGCCGATCAGCATAACTTTTCTGTCTAGCTTGAGCTGCGGCCATGTGGGTTTGGATAGTACGGACTTGTTCTTCGGCTTCTTGAACAAAATCAATTCCATAATATCTCCGTTCACCGGCTTCTACCCAGTTCAACGGGGTTCTACACTTCTGGCCATGCAAAGCTTCAAATGGTGCCATCTTTATGCTCTCTTGATAACTATTATTGTACGAGAATTTAGCTAGGGGTAACCATTTTTCCCATGAGCCCTTAGCCGAGATGACACATGCTCTCAACATATCTTCTAAGATTTGATTCACTCTTTCAGTTTGCCCATTGGTTTGCGGATGATAGGCAGAACTTCTTACTAGCTTAGTTCCTAATAATTCGTGTAAGTGCTCCCAAAAGCGAGCAGTGAACTGTGGTCCTCTATCTAAGACAATAGTACAAGGGATCCCGTGAAGTCGGACTATCTGATTGAAGTACAACTCCGCATAGTCGGTTGGATGAAAGTCTATGCGGACAGGAATGAAGTGTGCAGACTTGGTTAGACGGTCTACAATCACCCAAATGGAGTTAAAATTCCTCTGAGTAGTAGGGAGTCCAACAATAAAATCCATACTTATCTCTTCCCATTTCCAACCTGGAATAGAGAGTGGCTGCAGTAATCCAGCTTTCATGTGTACAGCCTTGACCCGACAACAAGTGTCACACCTAGCCACATAAGCGGCTATCTCTTTCTTCATTTTGGTCCACCAAAATTAAGGCTTCAAATCGTGATACATTTTACTACTATCACGATGAATAGATAATTTAGAGGAATGAGCTTCAGATATGATTTGATTTCTAAGCTCTCTATCCTTTGGAACTACCAACCTATCCTTGAACCATAACACGCCTTCCTCATCTACTCAAAAATGTTTGGTTTCTTGCTCTTTCATCTTACGCTTGATGTGAAACACACCTGCATCTGTCTTCTGTAGCTCGATAATTTGACTCTGTAGAGTACAACTGACAGTGATGTTGTGAAGGACTGTAGGATGAAGGAGCTTTGACAAATGGACATCACTCTCAATCAATGAGTGGCAATGAGACTTTCTGCTTAAGGCATTCGTGATGACGTTTGCCTTGCCAGGGTGATAGTGCACTTGGAGGTTATAATCCTTGATCAACTCGAGCCATCTTCTCTGACGCATATTCAACTCTGGTTGGTGAAGATGTACTTGAGACTTTTATGATCAGTGTAGATGTTGCACACATTGCTAAGCAAATAATGTCTCCTGGCCTTCAAGGCATGAACAACAGCAGCGAGTTCCAAGTCATGTGTTGGATAATTCACTTCATGCTTCCGAAGTTGACGAGAGGTATAAGCAATGACTCTACCCTCTTGCATAAGAACACCTCCTAACCCAATACCTGATGCATCACAGAATACATCAAAAGGTTTCTCGATATCCGGTTGTGCCAAAACCGGAGCCGACGTTAGAAGAGTTCGCAGGGTGTGGAAAGCCGCATCACACTTGGGAGTCCAGACAAACTTCATGTCTTTTTGCAGCAACCGAGTCATAGGCTTGGCTATTTTAGAGAAATCTGGGATGAAGCGACGATAATAGCCAGCCAACCCCAGAAAACTCCGAACCTCGTGCACCGAGATGGGAGCCTTCCAGTTCAATACTTCTTGCACCTTGGTGGGATCGACCATAATTCCACCATCGGACAACACGTGTCTAAGAAAAGGTACCTCACGAAGCTAAAACTCACATTTGCTGAACTTTGCATATAGATGGTGTTCCCACAATCTAGTGAGAACCACCCGTAAATGTTCAACATGATCTTCTTCATTCTCGGAATAGACCAGGATATCATCTATAAATACCACCACAAATTTGTCCAACTCGGGCATAAACACCGAATTCATCAGATACATAAAATGTGCGGGGGCATTGGTCAATCCAAAAGACATAACTAGGTACTCATACAGACCATATCTTGTAGAGAATACAGTTTTTGGGACATCCTCAGGCCGAATTTTGATTTGATGATACCCAGATCTCAAATTAATCTTGGAAAAAGACTTTTGCTTTAGACAACTGATCAAATAAGATATCTATGCGTGGCAGAGGGTACTTATTCTTGATTGTAACTGCATTCAAGGGTCTATAATCTACACACATGCATAGGGATTGATCCTTCTTCTTCACAAAGATAGCTAGGCACCCCCATGGAGATGAACTAGGATGGATAAGGCCTTTCTTTAGAAGTTCATTCAGCTGGGTCTTAAGTTCGGCTAGCTCATTGGGAGGCATTCTATATGGCCTTCTAGAGATGGGAGCTGTGCCAGGAAGCAACTCTATCTTGAATTCCACTTCTCGATCCGAGGGCAATCCAGGCATATCATCGGGAAAAACATCTGGAAAGTCACACATGACAGGGATATCTGCCAGAGACTTTGCTTGCACCGCATTGGTCGTGCAAGAAAGATTGGTGTCCCTAGGTAACTGTACTAGAAAACCCTCCTGATTACTAGGATCTCTAAGCATAACTACCCTAGTCGATGTATCAATAAGCACTCCATGACAGCTCATCCAGTTCATTCCCAATATCACATCGATACCTAGCCCCGATAAAACTACCAGATCAACCTGATAACTTCACCCCTCTATCTCAAATTGTACATCCCCAACTACCAGGTTGGTTGGGATAATACCACTGGTAGCCCTAATACAATAACCCTCACCCTCAACAGTATATGTTTTCTACATAAACTTGGATGCAAATGTTGGACTAATAAAGGAATGCGAGGCACCTGAATCAAATAGTACAACTACGGGGTGTTGATCAATCAGAAACTTACCGGCAGTCACTACCTCTCCTAAAGGAATCTCAGTAATATTAGTGTGGTTCACTTGTCCCTAACGGCCACCTTGGTAGTTATTCTTCTTAGGGTAAGGGCACTCCCTTGCCTAGTGGCCTATCTTATTGCAGTTCCAGCATGGCATGTTGCTTGGAGGAGCCCTAGAACTGCCCTGACTGGTAGTGCCCTTGGGAAGAGCAACTGTAAATGCCTTATGAAACCCAGTCTTGGCGGGATTCTTCTTCTACAGTGGGTGAAACTTAGCGGCTGACACTAGAGGACGGAATGGAGCCCTCTGTGTGATGGGAGCCTTGGATTGTGAGGCACCCGCCTCATAGGCCCTCTTACAACTTTTTGAAGCAGCATACACAGCATTGTTGTTCTCTTGCGATAAAGCATCACTCACAAAGTTATTAAAATGAGCACACTTGCAATTTCCCATGGTCTTCATCAGTTTGGGGCTAAGTCCCCGCTTGAAGCTTGTAATCTTCTTGGCGTCGGTGTCCACAAACTCGGTAGCATACCTTGCAAGGTTGTTGAAAGCTTGCAGGTATTCATTTAGGCTCTTGTTCCCCTGGGTCAGGTTCATGAACTCTGTATGCTTGATCGCCATGAGACAAGGAGGAATGTAATTTCCCCTGAAAGCAGACTTGAACTGATCCCAAGTGATTTGGGCATTAGCGGGCATAGTGGGCCGATGATGACTCCACCAAATGCCAGCGGGCCCATGCAGTTGGTGAGATGCATACTTAGTCTTCAGCACCTCAGTCAAGCAGAGCAGACGGAACTTCTGCTCGAGAGTATTCAACTACTCATCAGCTTGTAGAGGCTCCTTAGCCTCCTTGAAGATCGGGGGTTTCGTGTCAAGGAAATCCTTGAAATCACTGTATTGATTTGGTTCTGGTCCTTAGCGGGGACCACGGCCATCACGATTCGCAATCGTATGGAGGGCCTCGGCCATAGTGCGCTGTCCTTCCGCAAGCATTGCTATCAATTCTATGGGTGTGGGTGGTGGTGGCGGTGGAAGATCATCATTATCACCCACATCGGTGGAACGAGTACGAGGCATCTAGTGAGACTTGCTAACGAACTACTCATCGAAGTGATCGCTGTCCACATCGGAGACACCTTGGACTTCTTCTGGGTCTTCCTCTCCTTCTTCATCTGCTGGCTCAACTGCATTGTCATCCATCTGCACGTCCTCTTCTTCCTCATCGGCCTCAATCACTTGAGGTCCACCCACATTTGGATACCTTGGTATGGGGCAAGGAATAGGAAACAGACGGTTGTGCAGTTGATGGTGCTCAACCTGAAGCTCTTCAAGCTGTTCTTGTAATGCTTGCTCTCTTTGAAAGGCGTTGTGGTTGGCCAAAATCCAACCCCGACGTCTTTCTTCTGCTAACTCTAAAGCTGCATCCCGGTGACGTGTCACACGATCCAACTCTTGTGCATCCTCATCTCTCTCAATAGTGAGGTTCATCAGCTGGTTATGAAGCTCGTCTCTCTCGCGTGCGGTTTGACCCCACTATTGCAGACGATAATTTGCAATACCGCGAATCTCCTCAACTTCTTACTGAGCTCTCCCACATGCATCCGCCCTACGGCGATACTTGCGGGCACGCAACCTGAACCTGTGCTGGGCTTCCATTGCCTTGCCAGCTTCATCTAGTGCACTAGAAAGGGTGTTTTGCCTGACTCGACAAAGCTTCAAGACTGCCATCATAGCACTCATTCCAGCGTTGTCGCTCTGCACACATTCGCCACGGCCTCGAACCAAGGCCTAACCAATGTCCTGAGTCCACTCAGCCTCAGTAGGAGACACTCGGGGAATGGATGAAGTAGGTCCACCCACTAACTCATCCCCAAAGCTCTGTGCTATATCCATTAGCACATCAAGGGCAGCAACCTGAGCGGCTTCCCATGGACTACATCCATCAGTCTCAATGCTCCACCCATGCCACAACGGTCTTGTGGGGTTTTGCGGCACTACAAAGGTCACGACATACCATGGTACATATCCCAATGGTACCGCCTGCCTCCACGTGTAGTTGGGTGCCTTCGGGTACCCAACTAAACTGAGCACCCTCTAGAGCAAGGTGGGAGTACCGAACTGGTCCAAAAAGGTGCTGTTACCAGTAGGAAACACGGGCGTGGCCATCTGTATCAAAAAGGGATGCAATTCACGTGAGAGGATTACTTTGCTGAGAGATTGCACTTTATACTTGGGATAAGCAATTATAAGGGAGGGAGTAATGCAATATGAATAACATGAGTGAATATGATGCATGCTCGTTCCGTACGTCCTCACAACCCTAAGAAAATTTAAGCTTTAGCGGGATATACGGTGGCATACATACGTTCTCTCAATTAGCGGTAACTAGTCGATCTATACGGTGCGTTGTTAGCATACCTGCAGAAAAACTTCATTGCAGCCCAACCCAACAAGATATAATGCTAATTACACAAGTAGTAACTAAGATACTCTCCATATATACATCCCCCGATATATATACTTCGGTATCCAAACTACCCGACAAATGTACCCACAATTAAGTACCTTCATATATACATGTATGCAACATGTAAATACTCTAGTAACCACAACTAGATCTCCCCTAGACCAACGGTTGGACGGTCATGCTCTCGCAACTCACACTTACCTTAGCGTAGAGGCAATTGATCCATACATTACCATTCAAACGAATGGCACCCATGCAATATCACGCCGCATGGATGACGAAATAGAAACAATCAATTCCCCCAAGTTAGTAATTATACATAAGCCACCTAGAAGTCCTTAAGTGGGCTATAAGGGATGTGATCACCAGTATACCATAAAAATTTTGATTTTTGAACACTTATATATAACTATAAGTTGGAAAACCGTTTTTACAACAAAAGCTTTTGTTTTAAATAGCCGTAAGACATGTTTAATGTTGAATCTAGCTCTGATGCCAGCTGTCACAGAACCGACCAATTTATAAGAGCACAAGTACAAAAACAATCGCCGAAACGATCAAATTCTCGAACTTGAGCCCATATAAACCCGGTAGTCAACTGAAATCTCAAAGGATTTCAAACCAACTTGCATACAACCAAGATCATAGTAATTCAACATAACATATCGTACGTTACAACATTTCGCAGACGTTCGCAAATAGATTACATCAACACAGAGTCATCGTTATTACAAAAAAAGTCTTGTAAACATGCGGAAGCAAATAGTTTAACTCACACACCCGAGTTCAAATACACATTCTGGTTCGCTAATCACAGCCCGCAAAAGCATTCAGATAAGAGAACAGAGATCATGCCCATGATCTAGTCTTCATCACTCACCGGGTGGAGACAATACTTACAGAATCCCTGATATAGAAGGTCATCTGCAACAAGAGGGAAATAAACCCTAAGTACGGGAATGTACTCAGCTAGACTTACCCGTCGAAAACCAAACAAAGGACACCAAGGATTATGCATAGCTGAATATAGTGGATCTGGCTGACACTTTCTTTTTGCAGAAAAGCATAAGTAATATGATCAACTCTTATCCTGACTAGCAATGACTTTTTAGCCATTAACCTATCATCTACATTAGCACCTATACTAAGCAATCATTTTATTAGGGTGCAAACATTAATAACCATATTAGGTATTCATTGTGGCAACCTTATCATCATCATCCATTTAACCATATCGTTAAATTAATTGAATCTACGTTGCCGCTGCTCAGTCAAGTTCTCACTATCCGGGAGAGACGGCGATTCGAATCGATTCCTATCCAGCTGGAGGGGTATTCCTAAACACAAACCCTGCTTCCCCCGTCAGGGTCGCAAACAAGTCACCTTTGGTACAATTCAGGAGTCGCGAGTCTGAATAGATCGGCATTCTCAGAGAACCACTCTGCCAAGGTTGTTCAGGACTCTAACCCGCCTTGGACTTATGCCAATGGCTCTCCGCACATCCTTACTACCTCCAGAATGCACGCCACTGCTCGTGTCCCTGGCCTGAGTCGAGCTACTAGGCTTCGCGGTCGGAACGACTTATCCGGCCAGCTAAGTGTTAGGCTGCGTTCAACATGACATGAGGACGTACAGCGTATCGGTCCTTAAACGACTCAGACGGAGTCACTATGTCCAAACCTACACAAGACTCTGCCCGGTCTTAATTCATTATTAACATGGTTCTTTTCCACGATAGCAAATATAGCCAACCGTGATCCACCTCTTCCTAAAGCTCGCAGGTGACAGGAAATCACCTGACTTCTACCGCACTAAGCATGACTAAGCATTTAACCCGTTCCTGAACTTAAATAGGATTCCAGTGTGATATCTGGACAAGAAAGGATATATAATGCAGCAATTGGTTCCAACCAATTCCTATACTTAACGCATCATCAATAATAAAAGATACTCAATGTATTTGTAAAAACATGGGAGGCTTAATATGCTCCGGGGCTTGCCTTTCAGGAACGAGGAAGGCTGGTGGTTAGGGCACTCGGGCAATTCCTCCGCGGCGGCTGCTTCATCGGCTTCCTGCACCTTGGGCTCCTCCTCCTGGTTGGCTCCCTCGAACTCCAGCAACGTCACTCCCTCTGGCACACCTATTGCATGAATGCGTAAGATAAATATTATGGATGCACATGATGAATGTCAGGGATGCTCGGGGAATGCGCATGTTCGCTGTAGTTTGCATATTCCAACTTAGGCCCTATTCAAATCACTTTACTTACCAAGTTTATACAACCTAATGTATAATTGCTCATCTTCAGTTAATGACCTAGCACCTGCACCTAAGCATATTCTCAAGTTAGGCTAACCCCTAAACAATCAACGAGAACATTGCACAAGCATACACTCAAGCATTTGTATTTCAACAAAATGAAGACTATGTAGCGGTACAGTAAACTAGCCATAACTGGAGTAAACATTGCACAAGCTTATGAAATTGTCTACAATTCATTTTCAGACCTCAAAGCATGATTCAAACCTTTACCAGGTCGAATTCATAAATCAACAGAACTCTGTCCTCACAAGACAGAGAGTAAGCAAAAACTAGAACCTAACTTTAAACAGCTGTAGTTTCTAAACTACTGGGCCAAATGCCCTCAAATTTTGACAGGAGCTAGATACCTAAATTATCTACAACTCTTGTATTCACCACATCCTCAGAAAATCAAATATCATGGGGAACTTTCTAAAGTCCCCAGATCTGTCCAGAGGGACATAATGCAAACGAATAATTAATAACTTATGATGTAAACACACAATTGGACAAAACTAACTCTACTCACCTGTCACACATATCACAGGAACACCAGAAAGTAGGGTGTTCATCCCCAAAACATTTCTTTTAATACCTTTCTTAATTTATTTAATTAATTAGAGGAATAGTAAACATATATGAAAACTACACTATTAAATCTACAAAAATGACAGTAGACACTACATGCCCTAAGTAGCCTACCATAAAAATTTCACACCATTTGAGTAAGTATAACAGCCTACACAAAAATGGTAAGGCGGAATGGCTTAAAATGGCATAATTAGGAAACCTTAGTGAAAAGTGTCAAGCAACAGATTTCATATTTTACATAGCATCCTTAAGGTACTAAGATACTACCTACCAAGTTTCATGGCCATAGGATTCCTAGATAATTTACAAAAATTCACCCAAGTATCCACCAATGATAAAAGGAAAATCTATAACTCAAAAACTACACATGCAATGTCTCTCAAATTTTGACCAGAGCTTCTACTAAATAATACTAGCTTACCCACAAAATTTCACAATTTTTGGATCACAGAAACTCAAGATATGATTTAAACAAGTTTGCATGCATTCAAAAACACTTTTCAAGTTCCTATTTAATTCATCCAAAATTTCTACATAAAGTGCTCAAGACATATTTTTCTTAAATACTAGACCTCACTGTGAGTCTAACAAAATTTGAATCACAGTATTTGGATCTACACAAATGGAGTTACAAAATTTACAAAACAACATTCAAAACTGAAATTTGAACTAGCTTATGACTTAAATAGTCACTGACATGTGGGACCCGGTTGTCAGCCGAACCCACTGGTCAGCGAGACAAAACAGGGGAGGCAGCGACGATGGCGCGGCACATGGCGAAGCTCGCCGACGGCGGCTCCTCCAGCAAAATCGACGGCACCGGCGTGCTCCCCAAGGTCCCCCGCGTCGATTGACCCCCTAAGCTTAGACCCTAGCGGCCCCTAAGCACGCCGGCCATGGCGCACGGTGGCTCAGCCATGGTGCACGGCGGTGTGCGGCCGCGTTCCGGCATGACCGGACCGGCTTGGTCGGTAATGTCTTCACAGGAGCAACTACATGAGATGGGGAAGACGAGACGAGGGCTAGGGATAGAAGAATGGTGCGGTGGTGCGCTGGCCACGGTGAGCGCCAACTCCGGCGAGGCTCAGCCATGGCGGGCGGTGGTGGAATGGTCACAGCGACCTTACCAAAGCTTGAATGG